>NC_068381.1:22974778-23092278 GCF_023724105.1 Carassius gibelio
CAGTGCGATCGTGATCACTGAATGCTTGATCAACAAAGATCATGGAGGGCCGGGCGTCTCGTCCTCAGCCAATGTGGTCAAACTCCTGAGGACTAAAATAGCAACTGCATTAAAATTCAACATGTCAAGCTGCTATTTCCTGCTGGGGTTCAGGTTACTGAAACAGAGCTCTGCTCTTGTGTCCGGATCGTTTTAGGACATCCAGGGCCTGCGGTCAGTCTGGTAGCCTTCTGGAGGACGGACTGAAGTTTCTAACGTCTCACATGCTTAAAGGAATACTTCAGCCAAAACAGCTGAAAATGTGCTCATCCTCAGTTCATCCCAGACTAGGAGGTTAACATCAGTTAACATCTGGAGAAGACAAAAGATGAAACAAATCCAGTATTAAGATGTTCATAACTAAAATTTTTGCACATAATCCATAATAACACTTCCTCCAGTGAAACAGTGTTCTGGTCTGAATCAGGAGAGAAATCTGCACAGATCAAGCAGCGTTTAAACAGATCTAAACTAATCTGTGTCTGGATTCTGATGTCACTTTTTCACTGGAGGAAGTCTTAACATCTTAATGCTGGATGTGTTTCAGGTTTTGTCTTCTCCAGATGTTCACTGATGGACTGGAGTGCTGTGGATTATTGAGATGTTTTTGTCAGCTGTTTGGACTCTCATTCTGATGGCACCCATTCACTGCAGAGCATCCATTGCTGAGACACTGATGCAGTGCTACATTTCTATTACATTCTATTACAATTACATAACAGTCCTAAATCTGCCTTTACCTGCTTGTAAAGTGAAGGTGTATCTGAACACACGAGAGCCAGAGAGCCAGACAGGAACACAACGTCCAGGCCTTCAGTTTAATTCGAGTTCAGAACATCCCCTTCATAGACGAACGCTTTATGAGATAAATCAATTCATACATTATTCACCTGTGCTGCACTGTTAGGCTGAATGAACCACATGTTCATGAATCGAAAATGAACAAAACAGAAAGAAAGAGAGAAACATGAGTCAATACATCAATGAGGCATTCCTCACAGATAGAGTACAAAATATGGTCTGGAACAATCTAGATTTTTTTAATTTATTTTGGAAACAAAAACCATGAGTAAGTGTTCATCATCCACATCAGGAGACAAATTAAATATAATTTTTTCATGAGGTTTCTCAGCAGTTGCTTCACTGCATGCTACTGATTAATGTTCATGCTAAAATAAAACTTTATGTTCCTGTTAAGAACACTTTGACTACTTTAAAGTAAGGTAATTTGCTTATCATGTCATCATTTAGACAGATGTTTTCTTTTGTCACAAGTTCTAATATGACTACATTAGAAATTTGAATATGAATATGCAAGGTCAAAGAGCCCAAACAAATGGGATCACCAATGACTATAACAGAGACTTTTACAGTAGTAAACAACTACATTTCTCAGAGTAAAACACGAGCAGTAAATTACTGTGATGTTCATTGTACTATCATTTCTTTATGGGATGTGACAATAAACACACCAATAAACAAAACCATTAAACCTGATCTCATAACGAATATGAAAATACGCAAAGTATAGTCTCTAATTACATTACAGCAGATGAAGATCAAGGCAGCACATAAACAATACATATGAAGAAACCCTTTAGCTGTATTATATTACACCCGTGAGCATAGTTCTCATTCACTTCTGTACTGTACGTCTCTTGAGAGTAGCTGTGGTGATGGAGATTATGTAATGTGTCTCGCTGGCCGGTGAAAGCACATGAATTACTCACACGCAGCGCAGCATCTTAAACACAGTGCTGCTTCATTCCTGCTGAAAAAACATCACACACACTCACACACACACATACAAATAACCCCTTGCGAAATATGCAAGATGTTAATAATTTAAACAAAATAAGAGGGATGGTTAAAATACAATGATACATTAATTTACACAAATGAAGCACTGTGAAAGGGGGTATACACTTTTGAAAAGGAGGACGTATTGTGAATTCAGTACTGAACTTTTATATGAATCACAAATGCCAGCAAGGTTTGTGTCAGAGAAGATTTTCAGTCAATGATGCCATCTTTTGTTTTCCTCCAGCACAACTTATAAAAAAAAAAAAAAAACACATGATGCTGTGTGTGCTTTCGTTATATGGAAAAGAGCAGCCTGGACATTCTGCCTAATATCTCCTTTTATGCTCCACAGAAGAAAATGTCAGACGGCATGCCATGAGTGTGCTCTTCTGTCAGCCAGCAAAGACTAGAGTGTCATTTCCAGTGTAAATAATTGATTTCAGAATCTGGATTTCATGTTGCGTTTGAGCCAGAGAAATTAAATGAAATGACTGACGATCATCTCAGAAGCACACTGCCAGCATATGCTGATATGAGCGCATCAGCCCCATGTGTTCATTAATGTGCCTCTGCTGTATTCACACCATGCTGCAGTCTCAGATCATCAATATTCCAGCAGCTGAGATGTGAAAACTCAATCACGGCCCTTACAAACCCGCTCTTTCTGTGCCGAATCCCTCCTGCCCATGCTCTGACCTGCTGCAGAGAAAGAATTAATACTAACCCAGCATCACCGGGCAGTCGGAGTCCATCAGGAGGAAGGTTTGCAGCTCTAATGATTGAGATGTAATCCCTCACCTCCAAACATAACCATTCACAAATGCACTTCATTCAGAGAAACACTTAAAAATAGGATGTTTCTTGTTTAGAAGAGCACAACAAACTGCGTTTCAGTGGTGGGAGTCAATGATGGCGTGGAGGGGATTGTATATATCCACTGGCATGCATCACGTGCCAAACGGATGAGGATTACTGAGGGCAAACGTCAGGAAATCTGCTGCTGCGTGAGGCACATCTGCCTCTCTCACACACACGCTCAAACATTAATGTGAAACTCAATCTGTTCTCCTTGTGAGAGGCAACCATCTGCTCATATCTGCATTGGGTCACCGCTTGATGTCCAGAGTAAAATATGGGTACTAAAGAAAAAGCATTTGAGAAACCGACTGCAAGTGATGCTTAGCGGTAATTTCCTCCTACAGTTTCCTCCATTCTGACATTGTTTTCACAATATAAAACTGTTCCAAACCTGTATGAGTTTCTTTCTTCCACTGAACACAAAAGAAGAGGTTTTGTTGAATGTTAGTAACCAAACTGTTGATGGTAGCCATTGACTTCTAGTGTATGAAAAAAATGCTGTGCAAGTCAATGCTACAGACAACCATCATTTTTGGACGAACTATCCCTTTAAGTAACATTCAAGTATATTTTACAAGTACTTCATTTAGTTAATATACTGTATTAATATCAATGCACTACTACTTCTTTGCTAACTTTAGTTTTTAATTTATAAAAGTATGTTTTTAAGTGAACTTTAAGAGTAATAGTAGTAACCTTTGAGTACACAACTATTATTAGTATTTATTTAGTACTGACAAATACTACAAGTGTATTTATAGTTCATATATGTGTAATATATATTTCTAACCCAATTTTGTACACTTTGAAGAATACTTTCATTAAACTAGAAAAAGTATGGAGAGATGTCCGGAGGATGGGTGTTATTCGTTTTCCTTATATTGTTTATCTTTTTGCTTGATCTGATAAAGAATTTGTAATGAAATATTAAGGAATTTCAGATTTTCAATAAAAATATTTTCATTTAAAATGCTGCCTGTCAATGTTATCAATATGCTTATAGTTTTTAATACATATCTTCCAAGTGTATGTATTTAAGTTTATTTAATGTATTAAGCATGCTAACATGCTAACATAAGTACTAGTAGTGTGGAAATATACTTTTAAAGTGTATGTTAAGGGTATAAGTTTTAAATGTTGAGTACATAACTAGTTTAAATCCAAGTATTTCTTTAGTATTGTAGTAACTATGTAGTAAAATAGTGGTAAAGCGATCAAGCGCAAGGTTGGGGGTTCGATTCCCGGGGAACACATGATAACTAAAAATGTTTAGCCTGAATGCACTGTAAGTTGCTTTGAATAAAAGTGTCTGCTAAATGCATAATTTAACTATATACTACAAGTGAACAGGTTTACTGTTAGTTTACTAGTTATGTATCTAACATAGAATTTACTTTAATTCTTGCCAACTAAATTATTTAATGTAGAAATTACTTTTGTTTTTATGTAGTATTTCCTTCACCACAAAATCATTACTTACCTTACCAACCGCCCAAAAACTGCTCTAGAAAAAATAAGAAGAAGATTAAAGATTACCCGTCCAAAACTATTTAGATCTCATGTTTAACCACATTATAAGGCAGATTCCTGAAGGACTGGCTGTGGTAAAGCTAACGTTAGACGGAAACAGCTGATGCGCCCTGGAGCTAACATTAACATCTCCGAAAGCACTTAAGACATTTTTTAAAATAGGTGCTATCTTTATAAATAAACGGCGTATTTTAATTTGATAAAAATACATTTTCATCAAAATTTTTTTTTTTTTAAATACAGTTCGACACACAGAAAAGTAATGTTTGCGTTATTTGTGTGTGCGTGCGCGGAGTATGTGACCGTTGGTCGCTGTGGAATTTATCCCAAAGACTTGTTCTTAACTAGAGCATATTATATTCTTTAGAGAGCGAAAAAAAAACAAAAAACTGTTCGCTGTAATAAATTGTGCTCTATTACATGAAATATTACTTACTGTGCACATTGACTGATGACATTTCCTGGAATGAAAAGGTCTTCAGTTCCCACCGTGAAACTGACTGGAAACTCCTTTTGGAGCACATGAAAATGTGCATTTGCGCATGAGCACAGAATCAACTTAATATTTTCAAACTGAATTTAATTAATTTACATGGCTTGGATTTAAAACACATGGAATTCATATAAAACCAATTAATATTTATTAATTAAAATCAAAAACTACATTTAAATGGATTAAACTAGCAAAATTGAATTATGCTTAATTTAATTGTGGCCATAATCATTTTTTTCAGTGTGGTAAAAATACTTGAACTGTAAGGACATTACAAACTGCAGCCTCAGTTTTTTTGGAACTATTGGTGAAATCGTGCTTGTGTCCGTTTGTATTTTAAGCCATACAGATGTCATAATTATGGTCAAAGCAAAGGTCTCCTGCTCTTAGATGCTGAAACACAGTAAGCATGGAGTGGCAGTCAGTGCCATGGGAAGGAAGGAGACGCTGTTCATCGCTGTTCCTCTATTTGTGACAAACACAGCAGAGTCGTGTCTGCTTTCTCCTGATCTCAGCAAAAGTACAAGCAGCGCTTCCTTCCTCCTGAGATGACTGAAGTCTGGATGGCAGTGTTGTGAAAACACTAGCTGCTTCACACGCATGGTTGCCGTATTCTGAGGAAATGCCACACATTTAGTGGAAATGGTCTGGATTTCTATGAAAAAAATACAAGAAAAAAATTATGTTCCTGTATTGACTGTACCAGAACTGAGAGAGCTGAATTTAGTGAACTGAACCACTTAACTAGGAGCTTAATTCACTCAGACGCATCATATGTGAGATAACTTACTGCACAATGACGTGAATACACGTCTGACATGCATCCTGTCGTCATCCATCTGTCCATCCCTCCATCTATCTGTCAGTCCATCCATGATCTAATCATCCATCCATCTGTCCATCCATCTATCATCTATTCATCCATCCATCATCCATCCATCTGTCAATCCATCCATCCATCCATCATCTATTCATCTATCCATCCATCTATCCATCATCTATTCATCTGTACGTCCGTCTGTCCAGCTGTAGTTTGGTGATTGGCACGCTGTCCCAGGGGGATCTGGAGCAGTAATGGCCGGGGAGCCAGAGAATTGTAATCAGTGTAATGGCCACTAACCCATCCCCTGGGATTCAGACATGAGATCATTCCCTCTGTCTCACTGCTGTTTGGGAGGCTAAGCTTGGCTAATGAGAGCTAAATGGAGCCCACTTGCACTGTCATATGAGATTCCGAAAGCTGTAGCCAATAAAAAACACCTTCTTTTGGTCACAGCACTGCTTCTGTCCATCATGCATAATGCAATCACAAAACACATTGGGCCTCATTTACGAAAATAACCTATGACAGGAAATTTAACGTATGGTAGTTTCAATGCAAAACTGGGAATTTATCAATAGGGATGTGAGTGGGGGCTATGATCAAATCTCATGTCTGGTCTCAGCTCGTTGAGTTTTTTTATATTTTTATTTTCTTGGCCACCTAATGAAGCTCATTAGTCAATCATTAACTAGTGAGGTGTCTTTTTTTGTTCTTCTGGTTTTATACAGGGCTATGGTGTTATATGTGCAAATAGCAGCGTAAACAAGACAAGTCAAGTCAAGAGGAATTTATTTATCATTTGTATAGTTAACACTGGGGAAAACTGGACAATGAAATGCTTGTGACGAAGCTCAGACATACAGTGACAATAACAGACAAAGACGTACGTGGAGGGCACTGAGATTGAGTGACTAAAGTGATCACAGGCAGAACAAACACAGACAGAGCATTATATACAAATAAGTGGCAGTAACAGATACAATAAGGGAAGACATTAGCATTCAGTCATTGTATCTTTCACCTGCAACACTTCTGTGAAAGCAGAAATCAAGTTTAAAATTTAATAAAAAAAAAAAAAAAGTTTATAAAAGGAATTAAATAAAAAGATCAAATTAATTACATAATAGGTTATAATATAATTAACAGATTTAAAAAAAGAAAAAAAACTGTGCAAGGCTATGCTTTTTTTTGTGACACTCTTAATTCATTACTTTTCTTTTATTTCTATCTTTATTTGATTTAATCCATCTGATCACACAGGTGCCTCACACACACAAACAATATTAGTTCGATCCTTGCCTGACATTTCAGCCATTCATCAAACTAAAATACAGTCAACCCAATATTTAAGAGTTATAATGTTTATTTTAAAAGGTCCACTTTAAAATCAGCAACCTGCCAGCCGGGCACTCTCCCGGCACCTGCACCCCTCGACCGGCCTCCTCAACCCACTGCTCGATACCCCACGAGAGAGCCCCGACCACCACACCCTCAGGAAGGATGGATTCGTCCACAAACTCCCTCTCTGGGTCCCCGAACAGACAAGAAAGGGCATCGGGTTTGGTGTTCCTAGATCCCGGCCGGTACGAAAGGGTGAAGTTGAATCTGGCAAAGAAGAGCGTCCAGCGGGACTGACGCGAGCTCAGCTGAACGGATGTATTCAAGGTTCTTGTGATCCATCCAGACCAAGAAGGGCTCTCTATTTCTGATGTGGTAGTTACGTTCTGCATGGCTGAAACGACGAGAGAAGAACGGACATGGGTGGAGCTTCCCGTCGTGGAGGGAATGCTGGGATAGAACTGCGCCAACCCCAACATCCGAAGCATCAACCTCGACAATGAACTGGGCCTCAGGATCTGGAACCAACAGAACAGGTGCAGAGACAAAACGGGACTTTAAAATGTCAAAGGCTGCCTGCGCCTCCCGGTTCCATCTGAAGGACACCTTAGTGGAGGTTAAGGCTGTGAGCGGTGCAGCGATCTGACAAAAATATCTGATGTATCACCGGTAGAAGTTGACAAAACCCAGGAAACGCTGCAGAGCCTTATTGGAATCAGGGACCGGCCACTGGGCGACAGCTTCTATCATAGCGGGATCAGGCTTGATCCCACCCATAGAAATAATGTGGCCAAGGAACGTAACAGACTCAGCGTGGAATTTGCACTTCTCCGCCTTGAGTACACAGACCAGCTAGTAGATCGGAGCTATTGGTACAAGTAACAACAGTCTGACAACGGACAGAGAAACACAGGGAATTATAAAGGGAAGAAATTAGAAGAACATGGAGATCAGGTGGCAAACAAATAAGGTTAACAACAGAGAAACAAGGAGGGTGGGGGAAACTCAAATCAGACAGACAGACGCAGTGAGCTGTCAAACCATATTTTTGGGTTAAGAGAAAAACATATCGTTTACAAGCTATACAAACTATACACTTCTTCTGTACATCTTTTAGATTTTTTACTTTTGTCTCCCTTTCGCTTAAATATCAGTATGTATTGGAGCTGGAATAAGGAGAGTACTATATATATATATATATATATATATATATATATATATATATATATATATATATATATATATATAGATATAGATATATATAGACCCTTCATGCCATGCTAATATATGTCAATATGTGTCAATTGCTTGAGTCTCTATATCCATCAGGATGATTGGGAACAGAACCGATCTCTGCAGCATTAGATATGCATGAGTTGATGGTTTGTGACTTCAGCACAACCGTTCGTCATTGATCTCTGGGTAAATGTGTAAGTAGGAGGTAAACATGACCTCACCCTAAATAGACTGACGGCTCTGATCACAGCTTCTGTAAAGCGTTTCAGTTTCGACGTGCTCAGAGTCTATCTGAGAACAATGGAAATAAGCTAAGGACTCATTACCACGCACTGTAAATCAGCACGACCATCATAGATGTTTGAGAAAAAGATACTTTAGGAACGGATGAATTAATGCACATTCACATTTAGTCTAGAACTACATAATTTTCACACAGTGCAAACAACGCCTCTGCACTTCTGATTTCTCCCAATATGGGGACAGGAGACTTATCAGTCAATACATTTTGAAAAAGTAACTCAGACATTTTCTTGTAAATTAAAAAGTAATGCATTGCTTCACTAGTTACTTGAAAAAAGTAATCTGATTACATAATTCGCATTACTTGTTACCCCAAACACTGGTGAAATACTCCTGCTTGACACCCGCTGGTGCACATTCAAGCATTTGCAAAATAGTATCAAACATCATCCATACTGAGAGTCTCACTAGTTTGGCTCAGTCACACTATTTTAGCTCAATGGTTTTCAGCTCTGAACCAAGAGACCCGGCTCTGCACATTTTGTATGTCTCTCTTATCTAACAGTTCAGTTAACTGAATCTCTACTATAGAGCTCAAATCAGCTTGGAATCAAGTGCGTTAAATAATGGAGACATGCAAAATGTCCAGAGTGAGGGTCCCCAGGACCAGAATTAAGAACCAGTTAAGCATCAGTTTGTGGTTTTGTAAAAGCACACAACATCAGGTTCTTTAAAACTGTGACTTGTGGCTATTGGTGCACCTAATGTTATTCATGTTAATGTCCCTTTAAATATGTTTAAATGCTATACAGTGAGCCTGCACATACAGAGACAGTAGGAGAGAACTCAAGTTAAGATGGCCGCTCTACCACTGTGCATTGCGGTGTTCAATTCTATTTTGTAGCATCCACCAGAGCAGTGGTTCCCAACCTTTTTCAACTCGCGGCCCACACAACCACACACATATGTTTGCATGGCCCATAGGCCCTCTTCAAAAAAATTAACTGACCCCGTTATTGTTGGGTTAATAACTTAGTACTCAGAAGCTAGATTGTTAACTGTATTTATTGAATGAACTAGGGCTGTGCGATATGAAAAAAAAAAAAAAAAACTATAGCGATTTCTTTGATCAATTTTGCGATTGTGATACAAACCGATATGCTTTTACAGTCATAAATGCATTCAGGATTAATTTGAAACATATTTCCAAAAGAAAACCAATTAGAGCTTTATCAAAAAGTTGTAACGTCTCTAGAACAGACATAAGTCAAAATTATCACTATAGTGAAGATGTAAAAATTTATAGACTTTTTCTATACATCCTGTCAATTGCCATGCATTGTTCATAGAGCTCATAAATTGTAGCGGTGCCTCGGGTCTTTGCAGAGTGTATACAGTATGTGTATGTGGTCAGCAGTGAGAGTGCATAAATATAACGCGAAAGCACATTAAAATAATGCATGAGTGTGAATCTCTCTGTTCGCAGCAGATTTCCTTTGCTCTGTCACAAAACCAGACGTGCTTGCTAAGATACACGCTGCTCTGTGCGGAGAGAGAGTGCACACTTAAAACGTGTCTCCTCTCACTTAAACTGTGTCCTGTGTGCTCACAACTATCTCTATGCTCATGTGTTAGATATTAATTATTTTCATACATTTTTATTTCTAGCCTTTTACCGCGTGCAGTGTGAACCCTCTGATCCATTAACATGGGCTCAGAAAAAAAGACAGCATGTGAACCTGGAGTTATGCATATGCCCACTCTGTTCTCTTCTCGCACTAGGCGCAATGCATTCTGTTTGGATCGGATAGCATACTACGGGAGGTCAGGGCCGTGGAAAATCGTGCTATGAAGTGATTTAGAAATCGCGCACGCTCAAATCGTGTTTTTATGACGATTTCTTTTAATCGCACAGCCCTAGAATGGACTGGAAATGAACAGAAAATAATTGGCGGCCCACCTGCAATACCACCGCGACCCACTAGGGGACCGTGGACCACAGGTTGAAAACCACTGCACCAGAGTATTGTCCCTTCCATATTGCTTGTACTATCTTATTATTGTATTATATTATTTTAATGCCCTTGCTATGTGCACTGTGTTAAGCTAACTGAGACTTGTTATAGCATTTATATATCATTGCTCTTTTTGTTGTTTTTGATTGCTTCCATTGTCCTCATTTGTAAGTCGCTTTGGATAAAAACATCTGCTAAATGACTAAATGTAAATGTAATTTTTTTTTTTTTTTTGGAGGAGGAGGATTTTCGTAGCTGCGTTACGGCCACCAGGCAGTGCTGACTAGCTTACTAGCTGTAGGGACCATGCGATAGGGAATGACTGATTTCCAGGTATTGTGAATATATTTCCTTGACTGATTGCTTATACTTTCTGTAGTGTATTGAGTAGAATGCACTCAGAGTAAACTCATATAAGCACTGCTTGCCACTCTAGATTAACTCAGGGTTAGATTTTGGTTGGCCAGTTAATTGTTCATAAAAAGAAGAAAGAAACAAGTGTTCACAAAGTTGTTCATTCTGATACTGCACAGTAAAAAGAAAAGAAGAATTGCCCATCGTTGTCTCGACTCTAATTTAACACAACAGTTGTCGACAAGGAAAAACTCAGCCTCACGGCAATGAGGGGTAGATTCAGCGCACAATATTAAGTGAATTAAGAAATATGGCAGGATATATCTGAAAGATTGATGCATTTGAAAGTGCCACGGATGATTTGACTTTGTACTGCGAACGAATCGAGCAGTATTTCAAAGCTAATGACATTCAGGGCCAGCGCTAGCCATTTGGGTGCCCTAAGCCATTTGCGCTAGCCATTTGGGTGCCTTTTTTTTTTTGCAGTTTTCACAAGTCAGTTGAAATGAGTAGAACAGACAGGTACATAACTTTCAAGATTTATTGCACATCAACAGACAGCAAGAGTTTTATCATGCACTTCAAGTATTATATTTGTAAGAAAGGGTGTTTTAGGCCACTAGCTTTGTAGATGCGTGTGTCACACATTGCATGTACACATTACATGCACGTTCTTGCCTTTGACCACAATGAATTTGAAGTAGTGCTTATATCTTCACCTTGAAAATGCCAACTTTTCATCTGATTGCTCCTGACTCGCCATCTCGCCATCTCTGCTGTGAATCTCTGTGTAGCTGTTGCGTGTGTGTGTGTGTGTGTGTGTGTTTGGCGCCGCTGGCGCAGCCGCATGTGCCGGCATGTGTGTAAAAACACTGGCTCTGATTGGCTAACATGAAACACATGACTCTGCCTTAGCCAATCACAACCGCTTATCTCATCATTAACCCACCTGCTCACTCGCTGTGTGAGCCAGGGGTGCGTTCGGATTGCATAGTTTATTAAATCAATGCATAGTAACGCACCGCATTTAACATTCAGTAACGTTAACGTTAAAGGTCGTTACCTAATGCCGTTCTTTTAAAACTAACATTTTTATTTAAAACATTGTCTTACCTGCAAGCGACATGCGATCATCATCCTGCTGTCTCTTCTTTTTTCTTTTTTCCGCCCCCGACTCTTGGTGCCTTTCCGAGGCCATGTCTGTGGTCGGTGTCTGCCAAATTTGACATTGATTGAGGCATAATCGAACAGACCACTGGGAGGTGGTGAGGGGGGGCACCAGAGGGAGACTGGCACAGAGATTCACCTTTTTCTCAACTAATTTGGTCTAGGCCTATATTACGTTTGTAATGCTTTTGTATATTAACATGCTTTTAGAAATATTTTATTTGTTATTTATACTAGTAGCCTATTGTGATGATTTTTTCACGACCCAGATTTTTTGGTGCCCCCCCCAAGCACTTGGTGCCCTATGCGCAGTTCGTGATGTGCGTGTGCGGAGCGCCGGCCCTGATGACATTGATGATGGAAAACGGATGTCAGTGTTGTTGAGTGCGATAGGAGGGAAAGCTTATGTTTGCTGAGAAGCCTCACAGAGAGACAGTACAAGGGTTAGCAAAAGAAAAGTAGGAATGTCCATGTTGTCACCCAAAACTCAGATGAAGAAAGCGACACAGGGTTGGCCAATTTAGAAATCTACAGTCTGAAAAGTGACTTAAAACAAGCAATCTGGCTTACACCTCAAGGGAATGAACAGAACATCAGAATGGAACTGGATACAGGCTCCGCTGTATCAGTGATGTCACAATACGAGTTTGAAAAATATTTCAAAACGACTAAATTAAAGCCATCGTCTGTTAAACTGAAAATAACGAACAGAGGGACCAGAACTTTGAGGACCTGACTGGGTGAGGAAGTTGCAGCTGGACTGGAAATCCATAAAAAGTCTGCAAGTCACAGTTCCTACATCGACGTGCACTCAGTTGAAACTGGTAAAAGTGCTGGATGGGGCTGTAGCTGTGTTTCAGTTGGGAATATGAACTCTGAAGCATATAAAAGGAAAGATAACCCTGAATGAGAATGCAGTACCCAAGTTTCACAAAGTGCGCCCTGTTCCCTATGCTATTCGCCAGAAAGTGGAAGATGAGCTTGATCGGTTGGAAGCTGAAGGAATGCTTTCAAAGGTTGACTGGAGTCCCTGGGCAACTCCAGTTGTTCCTGTTGCCAAGAATGATGGAACTGTTCGACTTTGCTGGGATTTTAAAGTTTCAGTCAACCCTGAACTGCTGATAGAACAATATCCACTACCAAGAATAGAGGATATTTTTGCTACACTTGCAGATGGACAGCTTTCAGTAAAATAGACTTGGCAGAAGCAAATTTACAGATGGAAATATAGGAGGACTCAAAAGTGTTCTTGACTATACATACTCTCAAGGGCTTTTATCACTATAACAGGCTTGTTTTTGGCATCCCCTCAGCACCGGCCTTGTGGCAAAGAGCTATGGATCAGGTACTTAAGGGTTTTCCTGGTACCCAATGCTACCTCGATGACATCATCGTCACAGGTGATAGTGACAGTAGTCACTTGGAGAACTTAGCATGGGTTAAAATAAATTGGAAGATTATGGACTGCGTGCAAGATGCGACAAGTGTGAGTTTTTCAAGAATAACATCATGTATTGTGGACACAAAATTGATGTGAATGGTCTGCACAAGTTTCACGACGAGCTGTTGCTGAGTCTCCAGAACTGAAAGATGTCTCGCAATTGAGGTCCTTCCTTGGATTTGTCAATTACTACAACAGGTTTTTGCCAAATCTGGCAAATCTGTTCTCCATCCTCTAAATACCTTGTTACAAGCAGGAAAGAAATGGATGTGGACAAAGCAATGCAGGGAACCTTTTCATGAAGCAAAGGAACTAGTTATGTCAGATACAGTTCTGACTCACTATGACCCATGCAAGCCACTAAAGTTGGCATGCGACGCCTCACCAAACGGCATTGGGGCTGTCGCATGTGATGGGTGATGGAACGGAGCGCCCCATAGCTTTCATTTCACGCTCCCTCAGTGAGGCAGAGAGGAACTATGCGCAGATTGATAGGGAAGCTTTGAACCTGGTATGGGGCGTGAAATGATTCAATCAGTATCTGTATGGAAACAACTTTACCTTGGTTACAGACCTTTAGACGTTGGTTTACATCTTCATTCCTCAGAAAGAAATTCCACTGAGAGTAGCAGCATGGATGCAAAGGTGGGCATTGTTTCTTGGAGGACATAGATTCCAGATTGAATTAAATCACACACACATGCTAATGCTGATGGACTATCACATCTACCATTGGATGGGTGTGATTCAAAGACAGAGAACGAAAGCAAACCTTTGGACGTTTTTACAATTGCTCAGCTTGAGAGTTCTCCTGTAACTGACGAAATGATTTGGAGAGATCCTGCATTGTCTCAGGTATATTTAGCTATACAGTCTGGCTGGAAAGCAGAGCAGAAGATTCATTTCACACACTTCTATCAGCGCCGTGATGAACTAACTCTGGATGGTGGTTGCATCATGTGGGGATTAAGAGTTGTTGTACCTCCTAAATTGCAAACTCAAGTGTTGGAGGAGCTGCATGTTGGGCATCTAGGAGTGGTAAAGATGAAGTCACTTGCTAGAAGTTTCGTATGGTGGTCTGGAATAGACCAGCAGATCCAGCAGCTCACCATGCATTGTCCAGGATGTTAACATGTGCAAAAGATGCCAAAGACTGCACCGCTTCATCCTTGGGAGTGGCCTGCGTTACTGTGGCAAAGGATCCATGTTGATTTTGCAGGTCTTTCATGGGCACCACATTCTTGGTTGTGGCCGATGCATGTTCAAAGTGGCCAGAAGTGTTCAGTATGACCTCCACAACCGCCGGCCAAACTGTGACTATTATGAGAGAACTTTTTGCAAGGACTGGTGTACCAGAACAGCTGGTGAGTGACAATGGTCCCCCGTTTATATCTGAAGAGTTCCAGATCTGAAGAATCAAACATGTGACCACAGCGCCCTACCACCCAGCTACAAATGGCTTAGCTGAGAGATTAGTGCAAAGCTTGAAGAATGCACTATGGGCCATAATATGTGAAAAGATCACACTGAACCAGAAGCTACAAAATATCTTGTTTGCATGTCGAAATGCAACTCATGTCACCACAAATCGAACACCTGCCATGTTGTTCCAAGGTAAACCCTTACGTTCAAGGCTGGATTTGTTGAATCCTAATCTGAGGAGGACCATACACGACAGACAGATAAAGCAATCACAAGGAGAGGAAAAAACGAGAGAGTTGGAAATAGGAGAGTGTGTGCTTGCTAGGAACTACAAAGGAGATCACAAATGGACACCTGCAAAGGTCAAAGAAAGAACAGGACCACTCTCATATACAGTTGAAATTGCACCAGATACTGGACGTCTGGAGACGACACATTGATCAGTTGAGAAGATCAAATGTTCCTCTGGAAAGTGTTCCCTCAAGTGTTCCATTCACCACTACTGATACTGTTTCCAGTGGAAGTGATACAACAACACTTCAAGATGGCACTGTATCTTCCAGTGACATGCCACAAGCACTAACTCCAACTTGTGAAGAGAAACATTACCCTACCCCTGCCTGGAAACCACCAACCTGTCTGGATTTATAAAAAGGAACCTGGAGTGGACATTACAGTCGTACAGTAGAATAAGTTTGTTCCTTTTGAAAAAAAAAAATTTTCAAAGAGAACTATTGTTCGTTAAGATTTTCTTATCTGGGGGGGGGGGGGGAGTGCAGTGTATTGAGTAGAATGCACTCAGAGTAAACTCAGGAATAAGCACTGCTTGTCACTCTAGATTAACTCAGGGTTAGATTTTGGTTGGCCAGTTAATTGTTCATAAAAGAAGGAAGAAACACATGTTCACAAAGTTGTTCATTCTGATACTGCACAGTAAAAAGAAAAGAAGAGTTGCCCATCGTTGTCTCGACTCTAATTTGTGTTAGACAAACACAACACTTTCTTCATGGATTGGCTGCCAAGGGACTGTTTAGAGAGATTATGATGATTTTTGGAGGTGTTTTCTTTTTTCTTTTCTTTTTTTTCTTTTTTACATTTTTCCATATGGATCATTACATTTACATTTAGTCATTTAGCAGACGCTTTTATACAAAGCAACTTACAAATGAGGACAATGGAAGCAAGCAAAATCAACAAAAGTGCAATGATATAAGTGCTATAACAAATCACAGTTTGCTTAAACAGTACACGGGGCAAGGGCTTTTAAATAATATAATAAATAAAAAGAAAACAGATAGAATAGAAAAAAAACAGAGCAAGCTAGCGTTAGAAGTCTGGTTTTGCTTGTGTTATTTGTATAATAAAATGAAAAGAAAACAGACAGACTACATAAAGATTAAAAAGCTAGTAAGATTTTTTTTTAAGAATATAATTAGAATAGTGAGTTCTAAAGTTAGAGGGTCAAATAAAGATGGAAGAGATGGGTTTTTAGCCGATTCAAAGTGACTTTGTGCTTCTTTGGGATGGCACAATTAAGCGACATTCACTTCGAGAACGCAAGCTTCTAGAGGCACATAAGTATGAAGTAATGAATTTAGGTAAAGGGGTGCAGAGCCAGTGGTAGTTTTGTAGGCATGCTAGACAAGCTGAGATGCGTGCAGCTACCGTTGGATCATCAAGAGGAAAATGAAAAACAAGTGACCAAAAAATGAAGATGAGCTGAAAGCCACTGTCAAAGAAACCTGGGCTTCAGACCACCTCAGCAGTGCCACAAACTGATCACCTCCATGCCACGCTGAACTGAGGCAGAAATTAAAGCAAAACGAGCCCCTACCAAGTATTGAGTACATGTACAGTAAATGAACATACTTTCCAGAAGGCAAACAATTCACTAAATTTGTGTTATTTATTTTACTGGTCTTATGAAGTGTTCTAATTTGTTGAGATAGTGAATTGGTGGGTTTTTGTTAAATGTCAAAGTCAAAATCATCAAAGAACCAAAGATTTAAAGTACTTCAGTCTGTGTGCATTTAATTGATTTAATACACGAGTTTCACAATTTGAGTTGAATTACTGAAATGAATGAACTATTCCACGACATTCTAATTTATTGAGATGCACCTGTAGAGAGAGAGAGAGAGAGAGAGATTAATTGTGTGTAAATTACCTGAGTCTGTGCATCTTTCAACAGTGTTCACAGGGCCATAGCTGGGGTTTGCGGGCACAGGTTGTACCCATGTGCCCTTTTTGAAATTGTGCAAATACATCATAACAAATACATAAATAGAACAAAGATTCAAATTAAACAATTATTTATGTTTTTTAACATTCGTAGATGTTCAGGTACAAAAAACAAATAATCAAATGTAAAATAGCATTGCATACTCTTGCCTGTGTAAATTAAACAGATTAATCCTTGTTAAAAGTACAAAAGTTATTCTGTAAAGAGAAGTTAGTGATTTTATCTCTCTTTTTTTTTCTTGGAGACAATGCATCTGACATAATGATACACATGTGATTTGTTTCTCAATTGTTTACATTCACTTAAGACATAACCAACTGTTTTTAGAGGCTATTCATCAAGATGGGTATTTCAACATAATTTAGAAAATATTTGTTTGTTCGAGTGCAAGAACTCGATTCAGTGTTCACGGGTTGTGAGACACAGCTTTCTGTGTGCTAATTTAAGATCTTTCACATCTTTTTGTGCTTGAATGTTTCAACTGGCAAGGTGTATTTGGTTGTTTAAACACAAGAAGACATGAAGGGGAACTGAAGTCGATGAGTCCTCAGCTGTGGTATTTTGAGTATTCTTGTGCTCGAAAGTGAGCAAAACGTGACAAAATCACCAAAAACCTCCATTTGGGGACATCCTCATTTGTAAAACTAGTATAAAAATAAAGTAAACAAAGTTTTTTTTTAAATTGTAAAAATGCAAAAAGATTTCTAGTAATAGAATGGGTAGGGATGGGTTTAGGTTAAAAAGTGTATAACTGTCTGTATATAAAAACAATATAAGACTATGTAATGTCCCATTTAGATAGCTAAGTAAACGTGTGTGTGAGAGTGAGTGTGCGTGTGTGTGTGTGTCAATACTGTATGAGTCTCCAACTTTAAATATATTGCTGGGTGATAATATTAATTTATATTATGTTAATTAAATTGAATTTAGTAGGAAAACCATTTATATCCACATATGGGGAATCCAACCCAATCTATCCATCCATCCACCGAGTGAATGTCTTGTCACAACATTAACATTCACGAATAAATCTGATGTTTTCAGATAATTCCTGTGGCTCTACTGAAGATCAGTTTACTTTCACAGTAGCATGTGTTTTACATGAGCTCTGAATAACACACAAGGCCTTATTACTGGTAAGGTTATTACTGCACAGATCAAGACAATAGCATTGAACTGTGTCAACAGAGTCCCTAGTTAGATATTTACACTGGCCTATCAGCCCCGAACATATCCACAATCCCTCAGGCCTGTGCTGTAAAACCAGATAATGGACTGGCTGCTTGTGGGTGTGATTTTGTGTGAGAATCTGTAATAGAAGACTGCAATGGTTATGATACATGCTGATGTTAATTTACTGAATCTGACAAACATAAGGTAAAATAATAACTTGGGTAAGGTCTGTGATCTTTTATGATTATCTGAATGAAGATATTGTTTATTAAATCAGGTGACTGCAGTGTTTGTTGTGTTTTTCACATGGTGAGAGCAGAATAAAAAGAAAAGATCAAGAACCCATGACACAGCGCTTAATCAGATTATAAGAGCTTCTGACATAAAAGCACTTTTATAGAAAACATAAACAATACCACTAGTAACAGTGTTTGAAGCAACAATTATATATATATATATATATATATATATATATATATATATATATATATATATATATATATATATATAATCTATACGTTAGTGGTGGGTATAGATTAATTTTTTTAATCTAGATAAATCTCACTGTGATTTTGAAATTAATCTAGATTAAAATGGCTCATTCGAATTCTGCCGACGGCATTCAGAATATGTGTGTTACCCAAATAAAATTGACAAACAGTAAGTCTTTGAGAAGGGGTTTATCAAGCTAGGTGGTGCATTAGAAAAGGGGCTCATCTCCTGTTTCCAAAATGCATAACAATGTGCTTGAAAAAGCTGTAAACTAATTCCACATTGCACAAGGTCCAAACAACCTTACGCCTGTTTCACACCAATGTTTAAGTTTTTTTCATTTTCATTTTCATTTTCTTGGATTAACATTACAGCAGCCAGTGGCTAAATTAGGCGCGGTCCCTTTAAGAGACGATGAAAGCATCCAATATAATACACGTCACATTTTTTTCCCTCAGCTGTTTACTTTCACTTAAGAAATAACTGACAGTTTTTTCGAGCATAATTTCCAAGGTGGATATTTTGACATATTTTGTTTGTATTTGTCGGCACAAGAGCAAAAATAAGCAAATTCGTTGTCCAAGTGTTTTGAGACGCCTTTCTCTTCAGAAGAGAGCTCGGTTCAGTGTCGCTGTCCGTGATACGCGGCTCTCTCTCTCTCTCTCTCTTTATCTGTCGTGCGCACCGAACACCAGTAACCAGCTACTCTGTTCAGCTTTTCCGCGTCTTGTGTTTGGATGCTTTAATGTTTAAATCGACAAGCGGTAAGGCGTAAAAACATGAGAAAAAGTTAAGCTTTCGTGACGATGCGCAGCAGTGGCCCGTCAACTGTCCTGAGTATCTTTTTAGGCTGTCCTCAGTGAGTCAGTTATATAAAATATCAAGGTGAAAGTCATCATAGCTTGCCTAGACCCAGCTCCCAATTCAACTTTGAGAATCGATTAACGGAAATATTTTTTTTATCGCCCGATAAGAGTCTCGCGTTAACGCAGCACGTTAACGCCGATAACGGCCCAACACTAATATATATATATATATATATATATATATATATGGGGTGTAACGGTACACAAATATCACGGTTTGGTACGTACCTCGGTTTAAAAGTCACGGTTCGGTTCATTTTCGGTACAGTAAGGGAAAGAAATGCAAACATTAAACTGCAGGTTGTTTATTACTATAAACTAGGGCCGGGACTTTAACGTGTTAATTGAGATTAATTAATTACACAAAAAATAACGCGTTAACTAAGAATAATTTATTACAGGAAAACAAAATCCCGCATTTTTAATAACTTATTTTTGCACCGCGGAACGTTTCTCACTGTATGAGTTTCGGCGGGACCGATTATACTGAAGCACCAACTAGCGTTCGCATATCACCGCAGCACATTGAGCCTCAAGTATCACCTCAACGCAAAACAGCGTGGACTTTACACTTTATGTTGAACTATGTATTATTTTGTTGGTGCAACAGTTTATGTTGAACTCTTTATTGTTTTGGCCAAGGTTATTGAGAGTTGGACTTAGTATGTTATGGCCTCTGAAGCAACAGAGAGATGTTTTCTAATAGTCAGCGTTTCCAATGTTCTGGATGTAATTGACAGTATTGTGTTTTACTTAAAAAAACACTTTACAGAAGGTTCCAGCACCTATAAGCTTCCTGAATTTCTGAAATGTACTATTTCTGAATTGTTTCTAAATATGCTATTGCTACACTTCATGGAAAAAATTGCACTGGTCTGCTAGACTTGGTTGAACAAAAATAAACAATATTTTGTTGCTTAAGCTTATGTATTCAGTCATTATTCAATGGTATACTATAAATCCATGTGAAAAAAATTACTTCTCACTGTTCTCAGGTCAAATATTTATATGCGATTAAAATGCGATTCATTTCGATTAATTAATTACAAAGCCTCTAATTAATTAGATTAATTTTTTTAATCGAGTCCCGGCCCTACTATATATATATTTTTTTTTTTTTACAATTTGTATACAATACTTTTTAATAAAATATATATAAGATAAAAAAAGAATAGGAAATAAAATACTGATGCAAAGTTCTCCACTAAATAATATACTCTCAGTCTCAAACCAATATCATATAATAAAATATAATGAAAATTAAAAAACTATGATTACAGTGCAGCATTACCAATCCCAGCTTGTAGGCCTGCTCAAATTTAAAAAATATAACTTTTCCAAAGTGTAAAGTGCAGCATCAACAGTTTCAGTTTTTAGACCTGCTCAGATTTCATTATTGCGTTAGACCGATCGGAATTAAGAGCAAATGTCTGTTTAAATGCCGATGGGAGCTGCGTTTGATTTACAATTGCTTTTTTCCTAGTTGTAGTGATGTTCACACTCGCGTGATGCCTTTTGAAAACCTTAGGCCGGTGCTTTATATTTATGCTCAACATGAAGTATAGATATTGTTGTCATTAAGGCAAGATCCTGGTCTGTCGGCGGTCTCCCTCTATGTACAGTATATATACAGTAGCAGCAGCGCGCCAGTGCTGTGTCAGCGGGATTTTCGCTGAACGCGGAGACTTCCGCCACTTAATATGTTCATTGGAAACACGAAAATGAACTCTCCCCACACTACATTTCCCATAAACCCTGTACCTGGCACTGATCACCTCTTGCTGTTTCCACCGAAATTACCCGGAACATTTGTACCAGGAACTTTTTTTCCTGAATTAGCATGCAGAGATGAGGGAAAATCTTAAAACCAATTTATCAAATTTACCATTCAGATAATCTCCTTCGATCACACCGCCCTCTGCCATGAGTAGTGTTATCAGCAACAACTACAGATCATCCTGAACCCATGCAAGTGGATACTTATCATATCTCACCGGAAGAGAGAGATTGATGCATCAACTTGAGGCTGTGCCTTAACTGTGGTGAGCCTGGCCACATGAGATGAACCTGCCCAACCCGAAGCCGCTGAGATCCTTCGACCCAGGTGAGTGTACACATTTTATCCATTAATGCTGAGAATTGTGTTAGTGTTCATGTCACACTTTCTCTTGAGGGTGGTGTCAGTAGCAGCTATGTTGGATTCTGGGAAGACCAGATCTCTACATCAAGAAACCATCCAATAATACATAATCTCAACGTCTCATTCACCAATCATATTTGGACTACCCTGGCTTCGCCTTTTTCCTGCCTGATGCCGTCCCTCCTAAGGGGGGTATATTCCCTCTGTCACAACCTGAATATAAGGCCATGGATGAGTATATCAATGAAGAACTGGCAAAGGTCTTCATTCAACCCTCTACCTCTCTAGCTTCAGCGGGTTTCTTCTCTGTGAAGAAAAAGGATGGAGGTCTCCACCCCTGCATTGATTATCTGGGTCTCAAGAGATAACTGTTAAGTTCCACTACCCCCTGCCTCT
Organism: Carassius gibelio; assembly: GCF_023724105.1. Classification (NCBI taxonomy): domain Eukaryota; kingdom Metazoa; phylum Chordata; class Actinopteri; order Cypriniformes; family Cyprinidae; genus Carassius; species Carassius gibelio. The sequence continues at coordinate 22,996,850 of NC_068381.1, forward strand.
ACTTCCCTCTGCATTAGAACAATAGAGAATCATCAAATTCTTCACCAAACTCAATATACGCAGTGCATATAATATAATTCGGATTCAAGAGGGAGACGAGTGGAAGACGGCCTTCTCCACAAGCTCTGGCCACTATGAATACAAGGTCAAGCCCTTTGGCCTAGTCAACAGTCCCTCTGAATTCCAGTCATTCATTAATGACATTTTCAGAGACATGCTCAATAAGTTCTTTATCGTTTACATTAATGACATTTTAATTTATTCTGAAACCTTTAAGGAGCTCATCCAGCTGGTCAGGGCAGTTCCCAAGTGCCTAATAGAACATCAACTCTATGCAAAGGGAAAGAAGTGTGAGCTCCCCCTAACATCCATCTCTTTCCTAGGATATTTGATCAGCCAGGAAGGGGTTGCCATGGATGAGAGTAAGGTTAATGCAGTCCTGAATTGGCCACTACTTGTCACCATCAAGAATTTGCATTAGTTTTACCAATGATTCGTTCAGCAGTCCGGACTACCCTCTGTAATCTACTGAGGTCAGATTTGGTAGCTGAGCTGAACCAGACAGTTACTGAAGTGCAGAGGATGAATTCAATGATGACATAGTATGACTGTTTCAGAAGCTCCTGTGGCAGGTTGATCTTCCTAGGTTGCCGAAGGAAGTAAATCCACTGCCTTTTTCACTATGGAGTCAGTGTGAGTGTCCCACTTCAGGTCCTGAGAGATGGTGGTGCCCAGGAACTTGAATGACTCCACTGCAGTCACAGGGCTGTTCATGATGGTGAGTGGGGGGTGGGTGCAGAGGGTCCTGAAGTCCACGATCATCTCAGCGTGTTAAGCTCCAGTTGTTGAGACTGCACCAGACAGCCAGCTCTTTAACCTCCTGTCTGTAGGTAGAGTCGTCGCTGTCCTGAATGAGGCCGATGAGTGAGGTGTCATCTGCAAACTTCAGGAGCTTGACAAAGGGGTATTTAGATGTGCAGTTGTTGATGTAGATGGAGAAGAGCAGTGGGGAGAGAACATGGCCCTGAGGAATTCCAGTGGTGATTATATGGGTGCTGGATGTGTATTTCCCCAGCCTCACTAGCTGCTGCCTGTCTGTCAGGAAGCTGTTGATCCACTGACAGAAGGTGGGCAGGGGCGTCGGACTGGGGGTAAAACCAGTACTGATTACCAGGGCCCTAAAGGAAGAGAGGGCCCTTGAAAAGTCTGGAATATATATTTTCAAGGAGAGGGGGGCCCATTAGGACTGCCTATGCATAGGGCCCGGGATCTTGTGCAGCACTCCTGGAGGTAGGCATGGAGAGATGAGTTAGTGTGGGCAGGAGGAGTGTTGGGGTTATGGTGACCAAGCTGAAATTCACAAACAGGATCCTCACATAATTCCCTGTTCTCCCTAGATGTTGCAGAACATAATGCTGTCTCATGTTGACTGCATCATCCACAGACCTGTTTGCTCTGTTGGCAAACTGAAGAGGATCCAGTAAGGGTCCAGTGATGTCCTTCAGGTGGGACAGCACCAGTTTTTCAAATGACTTCATGGCCACAAACATTAGATCCACAGACCTGTAGTCATTAAGTCCTGTAATTTTGGATTTCTTTGAGCTGGGGATGATGGTGGAGCATTTGAAGCATGAAGGGACTACGCATAGCTCCAGTGATCTTTTAAAGATCTGTGTGAACATAGGGGCCAGCTGGTCAGCACAGGATGCTGGTGTAACACTGTCTGGGCCTGGTGCTTTTTTCCTTTTCTGCCTTTGGAAGACCTGGCACACCTCGTCTTAATGACAAGGAATGACGGAAATAATGAAGCAAATAATGCAGAGCTGAAATCGCAAGTTCACATGACCAAGATGGAGAGGGGGTTCAGCAGACTGAGGTGGGAGCAAAGATGAAGGGGGAGCCGGAGGAAAGGAGGAGTACAGTGTAGGCATGTGGCACAGCCAGAGGCCCTTAAGTCAGTGGGGGAGGCTGAACGATGATATACCAAGTTGGTGCCAGAGGGATGAGCGAGCCTGGTAGAGTCTGAGGGATGATGGGCCACAGTGGTGCCAAGGGAGAATGGAGCCAATGTGGAGCAAGGGGATCTGAGCTCCAAATCCAGGCTGAGGACTGTCTCTTCTCGAAGCACAGCTGGGAAGCTGGATGGAGCCAGCAGGGGCAAAGGAGAGTGGACTGGACAAGAGTAGGAGAAAGGATCCTGGATGGAGGTCCAGCAGGAGTTCCATGGAAGACATTGACTCTGGCTCTTTGTCTGTGGTGTGTGTTGGCTCATGCTCTGTGTCCTTGGCAGGTAAGTGGCAATACAATTTGTGTGCCTCCCCACCCACAGTCAACAAGGAGGCACTTTTAAAGAGCACAAACTCAACAATGAGATAATAGATCTCCCTCAGGGACCATAAACTGACAAGGGAACAAGTTGTTCATAGAAGTTATTGAGACCAGTCCAAAAAATCTGTGATCAATGTGCTGTCCGGGTAGTGGGTCTGGTATGCAAGGTCCAAAAACTCCTCATGGTAGACATCATCCTGGGTCATGAGGATGAGGAGACAAACGACTGCTAGATCCCTTTTAGTTGTGGTTCGTTGTTCTGTCACAGCAGCTCAGGCAAACAAAAGTCTTTATTTTCTATACAAAATTATTTTACAATTTAATTTGAAAAAAAAAAAAATTATATGGGCTGTTTATTGCGTCACTAATGGTGTTGTGTTGCATTTCAGATATTTTTCGATGGAATTGAGTGCTATTCTGTGGCAGCAGCACTGATTATATACAGCACATCTACTAGCAGTAAACAACTTATTTTGTCCTACACTGCCTCTATGATGTGTCAGCAGATTATGGTTAGGTATTGTGATTATGATTTGACAGATCTTATTTGTGTGCATGTGTGATAACTGTCTCCACACAAACATGTCTGTTAGTCAAACTAGGAAATAAGAGTGCAGTGAGGCCTTTTGCAATCACCTGTTAAAGTTTAACTGGCCCCCGGACACAGAGCAGCCTTATCAGCAGAGCAGTTAAACAACACCAGAGACGAGATGAAGCGAGAAGCACCAGAGAAAATGAAAGATAATTCCAGATATGTGTCTCCTGTGTTGTAAAAAGCCTATATATTCTTGTTAGGCATCATCATAAAGAAATGCATGGATTGTAAAAAATTGGCATGGCTGTGTGTCCATCGCACAGGTCACGGTTATCCATCTCACTGAATGAATTCAAGCTGAAAAATTGCTGTATTGCGAAGGGAAAACTGGGTCGACTTACCAGTAACGCTGACAGGATCTTGTCATGTGGAATGAATACCAGCTAAGAGTTTGATCTTAACATTCTTAAAGCTTTACATGCACTTGTGTATGTATTTGGGTGGATTGTTTCAAAGAGTGCACAAGATCATATGAAATCTACATTACTAACCGAGTGTGCGTGTGTGACAAAATCTACATTATTGCAACAAAAACAAACACCTTACTTACAAATAAAATAGCAACCAGTATCACTGACAATGAAAACATACAGTATTTGAAAATGGTCAAAAATAAGAACATGGCAAGCTAAAGTAAAACTTCTTTGGATTTAAAGACAGAACAGCACTTCACAAACACTGATTTACAAACTCTGGATATATGAATCACTTCATATATCTAAGATAAAATGATGTATGACAGATCACAGTTCGGATAATTGTTCTGACTAATTTGCCTCTTCAGACACACATGCAGATTAGATTAATATATCTAGAGATCAACATTCATGTTGTTCATTGGAAAGGGCACATGTACTGGTATTTGAAACCCTGATTGACTGGCTGTGACATCATATACTTATCAAATATATATATATATATATATATATATATATATATATATATATATATATATATATATATATATACACCATACATGTCATTATACTCAAAACCTTAAACTTATATTTGGTGAGCACAATGCAGTTCTAAACTCTGATTAAGGTTTGGGAAGCTTCATTCAATGTTCACCAGGTTGTCCGAGTTGTTAAGTAACATCTATACTTTAGTTCTACCTGTGATGCATTTGTGAGATAAATGCATAAACTTAAGAGCTCTTGGAAATCCTTGTGGTGTTGTGTTGTGTTGTGTGTGACCAGGAACAGCAATTCAGTTCAGATAACTCCAAATATGAAGTATGATGGTGGCACATCCAGTTAGAACCGGATTAGTGCATTTTAAACATGACTTTGTTTCCTGTTTGACTGACTTCCTCCCAGCCAATCTGGGTCATTCAGTCAGGGCTAGTGTGTAGTTAAACTTAAACTAACCTTACACCAGCCTTATCATTCAGTCATACTACTATAACAACTATCATAACTTATATATACCCTAATGTTTATCACCAAAACACAAGTGTTTGTGCACCTCAGTAATCTCGATGGCAACAAAAACACCCATTACCCTTCATGTCCATTTGACCTTTTTATCATTTGGGCCAAAGGAGGCTCATGGCTACGTCATGATCACTGCACAGAAATGGGACGGTCATCAGTCCTGCAGGAATGTGTGCTGAAAAACATGCCTCACCTTGTATTGTTCCTGCGAGCCGATGTTAGCATGCCACGCCAGTTTTATGTAACCTGGGACAGGGAGAGCTTACGTCTCTCATTTGTAAAAGGCACAAGCTCATAGCAAAGGTTATTTCTTACAACACTAGGCTTGTTATGCTGACGCCTTCGGCAGGTCACATCATGTTAAGTAACCACAAACTTGTTTAGGTAAAGTTAACAGCAAAAAGATTACCAATTACACATTTGTCTACCGCATGACGTGCCATTTTTAATTATTCTGGTTAACCACTGTGCTAACATTTAACATTTCTATTGTAAAACATACTTTTAAAGTTAACTGATATTAAATTATTTGCAGCTTAATTTTACCTTGCTTTAACGTTAAACTGATGCTTCGCGCTCTGCTTCTATGAACAGTAAACCCCGCCTACTTTGATTTGATTGGCCATCTCAGTCATTTTGACATTGACGAGCACAGTTCGACTGCTATAGCGCCTGTATGTGCAGCGTTCGTGCGCATCCATAGACTAGCGCAAGTAAATTCTCACACTTTAATAGTATTTATAGCTCCTGACAGGCTGTGTGACTATGAAACGTTATTACCTCAAAATGTACATCAGTATGCAGTTTCCCTATTGCTCGCGTGCTAGCGATTATGTGCGATATTATACTTACTGTGACTGGGCCGCAGGTAATCACAGCAAAGACTAACATTTAGACTTGCATTGTTTTATAAAATTATTATATTTTTAATAAGTTTATAAATTATTTAATCTGTTGTAAGAAATTAACTATATTGATTTCACTGTAAAGTTCTGAGCACCGTCATTTTAATGTAACAAATTAGTGCCAAATGTCCCTTTTTTAACAGTGTGTATCATTTAGTTTTTCCTTCTGTTTGTTCAGGTAAACACTTGTTGGGTTTAGTAATGACAATGTTAACAAGCTGCAGGTTTGAAAGAGCCATTAAGGAGCAGAAATATTCAGCTCAAAGCCTACAAAAACAGCATCTCTCAGTGAGATTGATCTAGCAACATAACACACGCTTTGAGAATGATCACAAAATAATTTGATCATTTGTGTCTTATGAGATTTCTGTCCACAGGAGTAATGTGATTATTCTTCAACCTAAAAACAAACCGGATGAGCAGGATGAAAAGATGATGAATGAAGCCTGTGGTAAAAAAGAACAGCTTCTTCCAGCCGCCCACACATGTTGTGTAACATGAAGTGTCACAAGTGCCAACAGGAAGAGGATTTGTGCTTCATTCACCGCTCCACTGGACATCTATGACCGCCTTCACTGCTGTTAACATCCGTTTTGGGCAACACAGGCTAACTGGAAAAACGTGACTAGCTACATTTCAGCAAACCTCCAAAAACACTCCTATACACACTGTATAATCCACTGCAGTTTCCAGCTGAAATGAACACTAGTGGCAGTGAAACACTAACAGCTGTTGCTGCTTTACACACGAATGGTCATAGCATCAGGTGATTGATTCATAAAGACTATGTTATGGGCTCAAAACACTTTTATCATGTAGTGCATGATTTGTAAACTAATACATTTTGTAATTTGCGTCACATAACCAGCTCCATGTATGGCTTTTCTGATGTCATAAACTTGCTCATGAGCACACCCGGTAGGTACGGCATTAATGCCAATGGTACGAGTCCCATGAAACACCAATCATGATAAAAGAGATCAAAGACTTGTAGAAGAAAGATAATTTGAAATTGGATTCTGCTAAAATTTCCTGATTAGTGGTAGCAGCCCCTATATCCCTGGTTATCCCTGATTTCATGGGATGATTCATTTTATTCCTTCAGCAGAGGCATTTATCCAGAGCAATTTGATGAAAATAAATGAGAATATGCCACTAGTATATTTGACCGTTTGTTAGCATACAGAATGCATTAGTTAACCCACATCATCCTCTGTATCTCATCTGCCTAGCAAACTGAAGTTCCCACACCTGTTGCAAGACATTATCAAGCATCTCACACTATTTCCATGCAATGCTCAGAAGTGTTTGATTTCACAGCTTTGACTTGGGATTTGGGTTGTGTGTGTCACGCATGGTGTGTGTGGATGGAGGTCAGGGCTCGTGTGTCATGCACTGTTTGCGGTCCATGGGAGCTCAGCTGTTCTTCAGGACTCCTGGACATTGCTCTAATTCTGTCCAGTTAACACCTGTCGGCTGCTGCTGCCAACCCGAGTCGTAATGGTGTGTCGAGGCGTCCAGTGAAGAGCTAGTGAGCGAGCTGCTGGATGTGCTGAAGACACTGCTGGGCTATTAATAGTGTGTCAGTGCTCAACACAGCCTGAGCCACCAGAGGCTGAGCGCCGGCCGAGTGCTCTTCACACCCACAGTTTCATCTCCCTCATCTACTGTGTCACCATGCCTTCATCTGGTGCTGGCTCGGTGGTGACTGTGTTTAATACAATAACTTTACATGCTTTAAGTCTAACTGAAAGACATTGATCTGACCAGTTAAAATCAGAAACTTTCAAACAGTGATCTGAAGTAAATAACTGCGGTCACGTATTGTTCTGCGTGGTCATGTGAGTGCTGTCTGGGAACAGTGTGTGTGGTTTTCTGTCTCTTCCTCTCCGGGTCTGATTGCTCACCGGTGGAGCCGTCTTCATGAGGATGGACTGGCGATAGGAGGTCGATGGAAATCTTTGGCTCCCTCAGTCGTCAGACTTTCTACTTTGTAATGTGTGACTGTTAAAGTGTCGGTAAACTAGCCATTTGATTATGTTAGAGGGGAAGGAAGATTTTGTATTTTATTTGCAATCTGTTTTCTAGGTTTGTTTGTAAATTGGTCGTTAGTTTTGTTTCTTGTAATTTATTTTTGCATTTACCCCTTCCGAAGTTTGCTTCCTTTATTCTAATTTAATAAACTTGCAATTTAAGAGTTTTGTGTTTAAAGCCTTGGGAAATTTGTAATATTGTTAAATCTTGCAATTTATCTGTTTTCTGTGTGAATCTGTGTTAAAGTGTAATGTATTTCTGTGATGCTCCGCTGTATTTTCAGCATCATTCCTCCAGTCTTCAGTGTCACATGATCTTCAGAAATCAGAATAATATGATGATTTACTGCTCAAGAAACATTTCTGATTATTATCAGTGTTGAACACAGTTGAGCTGCACAATATTTCTGTGGAAACTGTGATATATTTTTCAGGATTCACAGAAAGCTTAAAAGAACAGCAGAAATAGAAATATTTTGTAACATTATAAATGATATTAGTGTCTTTAGTGGTGATCAATTTAATTCATCATAGCTGCATACAAGTATTTATTTCTAAAATATATTATTTATTTAGCATGCAAAAAATAAAAAAAGTTTTTCTGGCTTGTTACTATGGCTAGTATTTATTTCTGTCTCAAACTACTCACTTTCAGGTGTGATAAAAGAGAGTCAGTTTATTTTATTATCTTTGTTTTCAGACAATGAGTAATTTTCCTTTATATTTTGAAGAGTAGCTAAAGGGAGTTATGTAACATCATTACGATAGTAAACGCGTGTTTTCTGTCATGCACATTCTTCATCAGAGACGTCAGCTGATCGTATCCACACTCCAGGATGGAAACTGAATGATGTTCCCCATGTGCTACTTCCTTACAATGGTATGCAAATCCAGTGACAAATATTTCAGCATCATGAATACCAAAAACTGCTCAGAAAACATCTCCTGTGTCGACATCAGATCCCACATTAGATTGATTCTCATGGAATGACTCAGAGAATCCTGCATGGTGCCAAGCAGATCTGGCCCAATTCCAGCTTCCCGTGTTTGTGTGGGATTCACTCCTTGCTGCTTCTGAGGAACAAGAAACAAAGAGCTATGAACAAAGAGACAGGTCTCAGTCAGGAAGCGTGATATGTTTCACTGACCTTTAGCAGTTCCTAGTTTGAGGATGTCAGCTGAAGTCAGCAGCAGATTGTAGTTGTTGCTCCATGTCTGAAGTTCGGCTCAGTTCATGACAAACCTATCCTCAGTTGTGTATCTCTTGTAGCACAGCTTTAACTTCAGAGTGTTTTTCCTCATTAAGTAGTTAATTTTGCACCCGACTTGAATTATGTTTTAAGCACAATATCCTTTTAGTTTTAATTAGCAATGCCTTCCTTTGGCTCATTAGGGTGTGAATGAGACGGTGTGAAGGTGTCATCATAGTAAGTTGTTTAACAGGTCAGCATCAGGCATTAATCGCTGCTAGTATATAGTAAGCTCATCTTCGCTAATGCTACAGTAATTGTGGCAGCTTCGAGTCCGTTTCCCCCCAGTCGAATACTGGTTTAATTTAGCCATATATGTTTGAACCAGAAACTGATTCAGAAGAAGAAGAGGAAGAGAGAGTTATACAGGGTCATTAACAAGTCAACGTATCAGAATGCAAATTCATTTTGTCACTCTGTCAGACACACAATGTAATTATTATAATTAGCCATTGGCTTCACCTTATTATCAAATAGCTAATAACAATGTATTGTCCTCAAAATGCCTTGAGGAATCAAATGCAGCCAAGTTTGTGATTCCAGTTCAGTTCTGCAGGTGAAGTGCGATGCCGATGTGGGAGAGGTGCTTCTTACTTCAGGATACTTTTACGATGTTTCCATGGGTTATTCTTCAAGTTAGCAGGTCTAAATTCATGTTAAACCACAGCTTTTTTTTTTTGGTTTTGTGATGGTAATCTTGCGATCTTACCTTGTGACAGCAAGGGGCAAAAGCATGCTATGTTGGAGAGGGATATGCTAATGATAGGAATCTGTCCCTTGACGTGATTGATTATTGAATTGTGACGTAGTAAATGAGGGCTGTTTTAAACCTCATTTCTGGGAGTCTCTTTGAGAAACTACAGTTTTACCTCTTTCCCTGCCATTGACGAGTTATCTCCTCATTCAGAAGACAACGCTTCCACGCCAAAGACGATTTCTTTTGCTTTTCGTGTTTTCACTGTTATACACTGGGGGGCACTATTATACATCTACTGAACAAGTACAAAACCTCATGAACAAAAACACACATGAACAGGACGAGAAACTAGCAATGTCTTTTATGTAAACATACATATGAAAAATTATACGATCATCATCAATAGACAGCATATAAATTAAAACTGCATAATGTTACTGAGTAATTGTTGATCCAGGAAGTGGTATATATCTGTGCAAGCTTTGGAAGTATTGATGGAAGCAATTTACTGGATTTATGCATTGAATTACGTATTTTTATTAAAGCTACCTATATTCAAGTGTTGATAAAATATATTTACAGTGTTGGGAAGGCTACTTTGGAAATGTAATAGGTTACAGATTACAAGTTACCCTATTTAAAATGTAATAGTAGTGTAACTTTTTTATTTACTTTAATAAAGTAATGTAACTAATTACTTTTGAGTACTTTTTGATTACTTTTATAAATTTCTAATGTATGTTTATTTATTCAAACATTTACATCATGCAGGTTTAACCTTAAAGTAGTGCTCCACACTGTCAGATTTTCACCATCCTTCATCACTTGAATTAAGATGATCACATTTGAACACATCCACCACACAATCAGACTTTAGTACTGCCTTTTATTTTAATGAGATTGATCTGAAGTTCAATGCAGATTTAAAATCTAGTAAATAGTTTATAGATACTGTTTTTGAAACCAAATCTTTGCAAAACTACAGGCATCTAACTGCATCTAACAATGGTTTGGGGAATTTTTTTAATAAAAAGATAAAAGCATATACATCACCTCAAATACGGTTATCTAATAAGCATTTGTCCTATTTTGTGTACTAAACTCCTGAAACATTGGTGTCTTTTTGAAACACTGCTGTCTCTTTGTATATGATATGATGATAGTTTCTCAAAATAAGTAAAAAATGCTCATGAAGTGACTCAGGGCAGTTCTAGAGATTCATTTCCATGAGGGGCGGACTGGGAAATCTCCCACTCATACACCCACAACCCATTCTGAAACATGGACAACCCTATTTTTTTATGGACCTGACATGAAAGATTTGAATCCTTAGGTTGGGGACATGCAACATAATCGAGTTCTCTCCTGAACTGCACCTTCACTTCCATTATCCATCCACCTCTCTCATGACTTTAATACTGAAGATTTTTATTTGACTTTTACCATGTTTTGTAAGTGCAATTTTGTTTTTTTTGGCAAATGAATTAACACTTGTATTTATTTTTACTACAAATTCCATGGTTAAACCACGGTTAGTGCCATACCATAGGCTACATTAATTTTCCTAAGGGTTGTGTTTTTGTATGCACTAGCTTCCCCCAAACAAAATATGATGATTTGTCTGCTAAATTACTACTGTAACATTACAATAGATAGTAATGACGTCGTTTATACAGTATTTTGAGTGAGTGTGAGCAATGTGCTGCTGCTTCTTGACTAAGTAAACAAAGACAAAACTACATTAGCATATTTACAGATGAGATATATATATATATATATATATATATATATATATATATATATATATATATATACAGTTTTATTCTAGCTTAAAGCATTCTTTATATATATATATATATAAAAAGAATGCTTTAAGCTAGAATAAAACTGTTGTTGTTGTTGTTTTGTTTAAAGTAATGGCTCTGATCTTTATTTTGGTGTATTGCTATTCAAATATTCATACAACAAATTATACTGGAGGCCATCAAAGTTGAGTGGGAATCATTAAAATTGCTGGCAGTGACCGGCAACTTAAAAAAAAAAAAAAAAAAAAAAAACCTGGCCGGGAAAGAGTTAAGGAGAAAATACTCAGCAGTGGTGTTGACTAATGGATTGGCACATGGTTTGTCTAAAAGCATATTAAAACACATTAAAAACAATTGATAAAAGCTGCTCCACTAATGAGAACAGGCCAACAGTTTACAGTGAACAGAAAGCACACCATGTCAACTAAAGTTTTACCTTCTGGACAGAGAAGCGAACCCACCATGCAGAGCCAACATAACAAAGCGCCGCAGAAACTTGGAGACATCTTTTTTTGAAGAGCAGATGTAGAAAACAGAAATGATCAATCAGTGAAAGGCACCCAAAGATAAAACCAAACAAATACAGGTGAAGAAGTAAGGGTCAGTGAGAAGCAGCGGCTTTACACCAAATTTAAGTGTCCTGGAGGGCCACTGTCCTGTGTTTAGCTCCAGACCTGATCAAATATACCTGAACCAGCTTATCAGTGTCTTCAGGATTACTATAAGGCTGCAGGCAGGCGAGTTTACTCAGGACTGCATCTAAACTCTGTAGGACAGTGGCACTCCAGGACTGAGCTTGCCCATCCCGATTCCTATCCTACTAAACTTATTTTAACTTGAAAAGGCGTCTGCGCAAGTCTGTCTAGCATGTATTTACATAGAAAAACAATGGAAAGGTTTGGAATGGAAAAAGGTATTCTGTTTGTGTTTTTAAACCAGTTATGCAAAATAGGTCTGTTCATGTCTCCTGATCTGCACCTCAACCCAACGGTCTCATCACCGTCATCTGACCTCAAACACAGTCTTGCATGGTAAAATACACCAGGTACTCACTAAACCTCCATCGAACCCTATCAATGCTCTTTTATTTACCAAGATACCTTCTTACTGCTCATCAACACATCCTTATCCAGTGCAGCGTCCCATCTGATAGCAAGCTTTAATGTATCCTGCACAACCACAGTGCAATTAAACTGGAACTGAAATTATTAACGTCTAGTGCATGCATACATTCTTGGGAATAGCTTTGGTGTTTCTCGTTATTTTAGTAGAAAGTCATATTGTTGTCGTTTGTCACGGTCTCATCCTGGATGTCGAGTTCTTCTCTCTGGACCTGCTCCTGCTTTTGCTCTAGTTTAGGAGTGTCCGATCCCATTGAGCTCAGCTCCAACCTCAAGCAAACACAACTACTTGAGGTCTTCAGGATGAGATTCAGACAGGTGTGTTGGGGCAGGCTGGATCTAAACTCTGCAGGATCGGACAGGACTGCTCTAAACAGGGTTAGGCAACATCGCTCCTGGAGAGTTTAGCTCTAGCCCTGAAAAAGAAAAAGCCTTAGTAACCCTGAAGGCACTGATCAGCTTGTTCAGGTGTGTTAGGGTTTGAACTAAACTTTGCAGGACCGAAGTTGGCTATCCCTGCTCTAGAACACGAGGAACTGAAGGATTTTCCATCTCTTGCACCTTGTCCCAACTCTCATCATTCACAGCTACCCTACTGTGACTGCCCAGATCTAACACCATTAACCTCAAGAAATATGAGATCAGATCTTCACTTGGACAGACAGCATCCGCTACTTATCCCTGTAGACCAGTGCTTCCCAAACCTGTCCTGGAGGACCCCTGCCCTGCACAGTTTGTAAGTCTCCCTAATCAGACACCCCCAGTTTAGTTCTTGCAGTCTCTACTAACCAGCTGATGAGTGGACCCAGGTGTGTTAGATGATGGAGACATACAGAAGGTGAGGTGCAGTGGGGATCCAGGACAGGTTTGGGAAGCACTGCTGTAGACATCCCGTACCGGGCTGACCTCGAATCCGTTGGCCACTCCTGTCAACCGTAATCAAGGTGTGCATCCCAGACACTTCACAAGGCTCACACTAGTTTGGGCAGGTAAAGTTTTCCATTCTCACCCTTCACCTACGCAGTGCCCTTCAATAAACAGACGAACACAGTCATATCCTAGCATGTCTGACATACTCCATTACCTGCCACTCAACAAGACACTCAGAAGTACAGAGCGCAGTGTGTTGAGATGTAATGCATTTATTTGTTCAAGCAACTAATCAAGTAAGGCAGAATTTCACAACAGTCCTTTGCATATTATAGCTCATCCAACACATGAATCTTTGTGGCAGTTTAAAGAGTAAAGAAACTGAAGGAATCTCTGATCAGAGTGCATGTCAAAATGAGCTTTAAAACAGAGAAAATTGCTCTCATTCTGAGAAAACAGAGGACATGGCTGACAGTCTTGATTCATTGACCAGAGAAGAACTGATCCTGGTTTCTCTCCATGCTTCCTGATGGAGGTTTGGTTTCTTGCCACTGTCACCTTTGGCTCACTCAGTGGTGGATTAAAACCATTACTATTCAGTCAGATTTATTGTCTTAGTTGTACTTCACACTACTGAATGAGGTCACTAAAGAAATAAACTTGCGTATCTTCTGTAAAGCTGCTCGGTTGAAAACTGAAGCTGTGATTATAACTGAAATGAGAGACTTCAGACTGAATTTCACAACGCTGATGCTGTTGCTCCTGTTTATTATGTAAAGCTGCCTTGAAGCGATCTGTACAGTTTAGTGCTACACAAATAAACATGACTTGACGGGTTACAAAGAGGAAGCCGAGCAGTGATAGTTTGAGCAATCGGATGTGGTGTCATCACATGCTTCAGAAACCATCTGTATCTGAAATGAACCACAAAGCAACAGGAAACCAATCCCCAGAGTGGGCGGGGGGAGGAAGTCTCACGTTACAGAAAAACACCCGTGGGGCGCCGCTTCCCAAGAAGACTCCTGAGTCATGAACAAGATGGAAAATAATCTGCTATTAAAGAAGCATTTATGGAGGAACAAGCGCTCTCCGTTAGGAGCTGCCACACTTCCGTCTGAGCCCTAGTCGTCTTTTTATAGCACACTTGAAGAGTGTTATGTGGAGAGACTGATGGAGGATGGACTCAGTGAAACAACAGCAGAAGGAACACACCAAGACAACCAGATAACCAAAAAATAATTCAATATTTATTTGCAGTACAAACAAGTCTTGTATTGGGTTTCATATACTTTACATAACAATATGGACAATTTTATATCCTTCATAAACCAGAAAAGTGAACTGCCCGGTTACCAAGCCCAGTATTATACACACACACATATATATATATAGATTGCATCTTTAAAAAAATGTATACAGCACATATAAAACAGCTCTTTGACATTTGAAGCTGTAACACGATGCCGACTTATTGTCAAATAAAAATCCCTGATAAATTCCTCTGTGAGGTAAGATATACATTTCCTTATTCGCTCATAGTTCCTGTGTTGATCTCTCTCAGAACCGTCATGAAGCTACACGAGACGTCCACAGAAGCCCTTGCTCCTGTGCTCTGAGAAAACCATCGTTCTCATGGGTACAGACACAAACGTTCCTCCACAAGAAGCAGCTCAGATCAAGATCTACGTGTCAATAGAGAAGCAGTGAAGCAGTCCCGGGGTGACTCCAGAGCGCCGTGTTGTTATTGTGACCGAGACCGATCGTTTCAAGCATGAGAAATAGTCATCTGTGATGATATATATTAAGAGGACAACTGTTGCATATCTGCACAAGTTGAATATTAGATTCACACATATATATTGAGACATGAAAAGGCCACAGAAATCAGTATGTAGCACATGTATTGTATATTAAGGAACTCCGTGGGTTAAATCGAATGCCGAACGAGCCCCCATCACCCAGACGCGCTCCGGACACCCCGGGAGAAAAGCTGCCTCCGTTTCAAGCTCACGAAGCTCTGTCTCTGTGGATCTAGTATCAAAAGTAGAGGAGTCAAAAACCCGAGGCCATTTTCTAGAAAATACTGCAAAGTTGTTGAGCATATTGCAGAGTAACAAATACAACCTTGACTGACCCGTTAAAGAACATTAGTCGTCGATTATTACTACTACATATTGGTTTCTTTACAAATCAACTTGGTAATACAATGATTTCTAAAGAGAGATACAAAGAGAGTATTGAACAGTCAGAGTAGGAAAGAATTAAAAAGGTTATATAAGGCCAGCTTAAAGCAACCCTGTTAACTCCAGCACTCGTCCGCTCGGGTCCAGTCGCTCGTTCCTGAGGAACGCCCTCGCTACACGCTGTTTGCCGCCCGCGAGCAGCAAGAGTAGTTAAAAAAACTGTCCTCAACATTCAGTGACGTGCAGCGCCTCCAGAGGATCACATGCTCAAACACATCGAGTGGACAGATATACTCTTATGTAGAACTTAATACAATATATTCATACTGTAAAGAGAATGGCCAAGGCCAGACGGTGAGCGGGCTCGTGGCTAGCACACAAACGTCCGTCTGTGGTGTGCAGTTAAGGAACAATGAGCTTTAAGTGCGCGCGTCGTCCCGAGCGTCCCTGGTCACAGCCTCGGACTGGCAGCCTCTCTGAATGTCTCTTTCTGTGTGTGTTGGAGTACCGCTTTTAAGTGCCAAGAACTGAAAGGATTCGCCACTGTGCAAAACGCATTAGGTCATAGCAAACGAAGAGCGGGAGAGAGAAAATAAAGATGGGGAGGGCTCAGAATGTTTGTGTGGCTTTGGTCACCAACACTGTCACTACTTTGGATAACATGGTTATGCGTGTTTTATCTGTGCGAGGAAAAATACAAAGATAGAGAAACAGACAGACTGCATGTACTGAATGTGTAGAGCACCTCCGGGATGCCACTTCAGTCTTTGCTCTGAGAAAAGAACCAATCCAAGCCAAATCCTCCTCCGGTCAGAAAGATGAATCCCAGACGGTTGGTTGGCACCCTTCGAGACGGGAGGCTGAGGACATCACACGCCAGTCAAAGCTTCCTTCTCTGCGAGCGAAGCGCTGTGCAAAAGTCTCACGATTCTTCTCGTGTATCAAAAAAAGAACAGTCTGTTCCATAAAGGCAATAAAAGCTGCATTTAAATCCAGCGGAATATCTGCAAGGGCTTGAGAGGGGCCGTGTGCGTGCTGCTGGACTGTCCTCAGGTCTAAAGATCCCTGGAGACGGGACACAAACATTCAAAGGGTGGCTGCTCCCACCCCGCGTCCTCTGCTGGCCCTCATGTGGACTCCAGCGAGTCCAGCTGGAACATGTTGTGATTGGTGGGCGTGGTGAAGAAGAGCTGGTCGTTGGGCGTCGAGCGGTTGTCGCAGGGGCTGGTGAGCCCCAGTGTCCTCTCGAAGTCCAAAAGCTGCCCCATGAAGTTGAAGTTGGGCGAGATGTTGGACTTCTTGCGCTTGACGAAGTCGTAGGCGTCGTTGAGCGACAGGTTGAGCTTCTGCATCAGGTACGCCACCGTGACGGTGACGGAGCGACTGATGCCCGCTAGGCAGTGCACCAAGATGCCACACTTTTTGGAACGAGCTTCATCTGAGGAACAGAACACAGATAGACAAGCCTTGAGTACTGAATCACACACACACACACACACACAAATAAACTCTGCTTCAGTTTGAGAGCATGGAAAACTCGCATGCCCACATTCAATTACAAAATTAATGAGTGTAGGTCATTTGAAAAGTCAGGTTGGTCACCGTGTGGATCAGCTTTAAGATGAACTAGAATGTTTAATATGAAACTTATAAGCTTAAATAGATTTTATGTTTAAAAGAGATGCATATAGAGGCTTTTTAGACAAGGCCACCAGCTTCAATAACACATTTAATAAAAACCACTGGTCTGTGTACAGATTCAAGGCCTGTTCACATCAAAAGGAATTGACATCGTGAATACAAATTAACCTTTTAATTTTAATGAACAGCTATCAATGCATCCGTTCAGTGCGACTGATTTAATTTAAGAGAGGTGATCTGATCTCTTTCCCATCGCACCGAGAGAGGGGTCTTGGTTCTGGAAGTATTTTGTTCAAATATTATAATCCATGAACCAAACCAGCTGTGAGGTCAATCACAACATTACAACTTTGATGGAAAAAGGTTTTGAAAATAAGACTAAAGTACAGGACTGTCTACAGCTTTAATACGGGGGAAAACAACAACCCCATTAATCAAAAAAATGTAAATACAATTAATATAAAACAAAAAACGGTTACATAAAACGAAGACCTGGTTCTGCTCGTGAACACGGTGTTGTGCTAAGGGACAGGAGAATCCTGATCCTGTTCTGCGCTGGTGTGAACAGGCCGGATGACAAACACCTTTGGCTGCGCTGTTTCTTCTTTTTTTTACATTAGCATTACTTTTTAAGCTTAAAGTCATATGACGTCTTCGCTCAAGAACCAATGAGGTTTGAGCCTGTGAACATGGTCAAATTTGGTTCGATTTAAAAGCAAACAAAGGTTCAATTTTCACTCCATTATCATAGAAAGTGAATAAATTTGTGCCGTTTAATGCATTTGAGACGTTGTGTTTTCCTCAGTGCATAGTTGACATATATAGGTATATATACAGGTATATGTTTCATCTGTAAATGTTAGAAATTCATGCAAATACATCCATTTTGCTGTCAGGAGTGAACGAGCGCGCTAAACAGACGGAGCACAATCCAATAGGAGCAAAATATACATTTTGCTAAATATTTAATGTCCAACAAGAGATGTGTGTTTTGTAGATTTTTAAACCTACATATAAATGTATTTTTATAATAGCAGTAACTGTAAAGGGACTATTGTAATGGGTAAATCAAATGTTTAGCTCAAATGAGTTAATGGGATGTGTCTTATAGCAGTTAAAATAATCATTTTCTTTCCTTTTAATTAAGTGATTTTAATTGTTGAGTTATTGTGATGCTTTAAAAAGCTACTTTAGATTGTAATGTTCCTAGCTTCTGCGAACTATAAAACCAGAGAGCACGGCTGCATGGCTAGAGACAGTCCAGTAATAGTGTGTGAGAGGGTGGGAATATCACTAGGTGTTAGAGGAGCTCCGTTTAGCCTGACCGCTAGCCTGCTTTACACCAGCTCAGTTTCCCAGCATACACCGCCACAGTGACTACACTTGATCTATTCTAGACCCATGCTACATTAGCTTTATGGAACCAAACCATTTGACAATGAATCACTGAAAATAAGCCAAGCATACCTGGACATACGGTGTGTACTTCTGTGTGCACATACAGCCTACACGACTCTGAAACACGTCTCTATATGCTTCTGTGTGTGAGAACGGAGCACTCTTTCAGCTCGTGTTCTTCTGGTTTATAATTGCTAGAACGTGTAAACTGGCAAACTAATCTGAATCAGGTGCGTGTCGAACAGTATAGGGTCTCGTCCACACACATCACGGATCAACAGCCATCTGTTTAACCCCTAGTTTGTGACAGAAAAGAGCTTTCATTTACTTATTTAACATGAAATCGTCAAATTCTAGAGGCTCATTTTCTCTTCGTTTCCTTTTTTCTGACCGGGCCAGCAGAAACGTCCTCAGCGTTGAGCCCTGCTTCCTCTAGACCGATTAGTAGTTGGCTCTTGAAAGTAGTTAAATCCCAACTAAAAACAGAGCTGAACTCCTGAAACACTGACTCACGAGAGGTCATGGCTGTGGTCTCCATGAGCACTTCACAGCACCATCACACACAGATCACATGAGAAACTCTCCCAGATCTGCGCTGTGAATGGGGTTCTGTGGGGCATGACGTGCTGTAGAGCTCCTCCTGTACGCGTCTAGGCTTCGGTTCATTCATCAAACACAACACTACGAGCTCTCCAGCCGCCGCGGTCTCTCCTCTCTTCAGCAGAGCTTCCTGATGTTCAGCAGCGGATGTTGTGAGTTTGCCCTCCTCTCTCCTAGCTCTGATTACTTCAGCTGACAACGAACCTGTCATCATGTACTGTACTCATCCTCGAGTCGCACAGGTCAACTCTTTCCCCTTCGGAGTCTACGATCCCCTTACTTTCATGAGTAAATCTGCTGGGTATTTCCCACATGCTCCCAGGCTCTTGAAATGCTAAGAATGAGCGGCACGAACCAGAACAACAGGTTCCAGTCAAACGGTCACGCAAACCCCTCCAGTGTGGACGGGACATCGTTTGGGAACACTTGCTCTTAAAGCATTGTGAAGAATCCATAATGAATTCAAAAGAAAAAAGATATGAGACGTATGATATATTATAATGATGTGAAATGATATGATTATAAATCATCTTCATACTCTTAAAAACTATAACCACACATAATTAAATATTATAATGCATTAAAACTGTTATGATTACTCATGAGATGATACAACAAATGTATAACAATGCCTTAAGAATACTCTTCTAATGCAGGCTTCAGAGAAGGAGTTCGCAGTTCTTTCAGGAGCCGATCAGAGCAGTGCACCCCTTCAGCAGCTGATGAAGACTAACGGACAGATGAAGATATAACCTCAGACTACATGTGTTCAGGAGAGAGTGTGAGCCGCGAGCGAACACAGACTCCAGCTCTTCACATCACAGCCGAAGCTGAGGTGTGTGTGTGCTCTGTCCTCTTCCAGTAATCTCTCCTTACATCACGGAGAGAGAGAGAGATGTAGAGGACGATCCAGTGCGCTTCACGTGAACACGAGGGACTCTCCATCACACTGAGAAGAGGAGAAGTGAGGAACACGTCCTGAGGTCACACTTACCAATGAAGGAGATGGCTTCAGGGAAGAACTGAGAGAGGTTCTGGCTCCAGTGATCTGAGATGGGGATCTGCTTGTACTTGAAGTCCCCGTGGTGCTCGAACATGTTGGGCAGGTTGGGAGTGACGTTCAGGATGTACTTGATGTTGTACTTGCCCAGGACGTCCAGGTTGGCCGAGTCTTTGGCACAGCCCAGGAACAGATAGGGCAGGATCTGGACGGGGAACGCTGGCTGGTTACTGGGCAGGGGGCTGCCCTCGGACTCGGTGGCGCTGCACGGTTCCCGATCCGACTCGCCGTCAGAGCAGTCCGAACTGATCCTCAGACCCCCGAGACCCAGCACAGACGCCGGAGGAGAGCTGCTCGGACACGACACGTCCAGACTCGTCTCACACAGCTCCGGGTACTCCGTCTGAAACCGGTTGAACCCTCCTGGAGAACACACACACACACACACACACATGTTAGTCAACAAGAGTGGAGAACCACACACTGATGGTTTCGTCTAATACAGTTATCATCACACAATCTGACGTACACTAAAGTGTCTGTGGTGAGACCTTATGAACTGCTAGTGCTCTTAAAGCCAACTCAATATCTATTTATGACACATTCCCGCTGTAATTAGTCACTGCAGTCTAACATTGCCGAATTAAAATGTCATCATTAAAACTGGATCGCTAAGAGACCCAAAAACCATCATTTGGACATTAATTCACTCTCAGTGCTCTTCCAAACCAGCATGAGTGTGAACAAAAACACAAATATCTGAACATCCCTCGGAGAAAGGGTTAGGAAGGACACGTGGAAGAGTCAGTGACGTGTTTTTGAGTACATCTGAACCACAGATGCTCATAAAACTGAAATAGTTTAATCTAGGAGCGAAGTGCACACTAGCAGCTCTCTCTCTCTGTGGAGCGCGCATCGGACGCGCGCATCAGACGCGGCTCGTGACCGAGGCCACGGTTTTGTGAATGGCGGCGAGAACGAGAATTACACCGACAAACGACATCTCCAGCACAAAACACGCGACACACGCGCACATCTGTGTGAATGGAGACGGAGAACGCGTTTATTCACCGACAAGAGCGAAAGCGCGTCGTGATTCAGTCGTTTGGCGGTTCATTCATGAATCACTCGCTGTCCCTCAGAAAAACAACATGGCGGAGCCATTTTAGGAAATTAATTGAAAACATGTTTGTTTCTCTTTAAAAAAAAAAAAAAAAGTTCTGCAGTCAAATCACGGGAAGAAACGGCCTGTTTTAATAAGATAAATATTTCACACATAGAGAAATAATTCTTCTTTCGTAATCTAAACCACGCAAAGTTCAGAGTCATTAACTTTTTTAGCACTTAAATCCCAGAAAAACGTGAATTTCAGTTTAGAGGAGCGGGAGAGATTTAACGTAATCCGTTTGACACAGAAGCGCGTAAAAGTGTGGAGTAGCGAAATAATCGCGCCGTTCCCGGTTATTCCCCGCAGGTTGTACCTTCCAGGTAGAAGGCTTGGCACCCGTCGTCCCGCAGCCGGTGCATGAGGAGCCCGAGCACGGAGCCTCCGCTCTCCGGACAGTCCGCCGTCGCCTCGTCGTACAGCAGCACCGTGTCCGTCTTACAGCGCTTGGCGAACTTCTCCTTGTCCTCGGTGTTGGGGATGATGGAGCGGATGGGCAGGTTGCCCTTCTTCAGCCTCCGCAGCATGAGTCCCGGGATGGCCAGGTTGATGGCGGACTCGATGTGTGAGGACTCGAAGAGCTCGTGAGAGCGGCAGTCGAGCAGCAGCAGCGATCCGCCACCGGACTGGAGCTCGTCCTGCAGCCACTCCGCGCTTTTGCTCGACATCATCGCGCCGCTCCAGAGAGTGTTTTTCATGGGGAGAGAGGGCGAGGCTGCTGTGTGCGACGGAACGGGGGTAAAGACGGTCAGGCGCTGAGAAGTTCTTCACCAGCTGACCGCGGCTCCGCTCCGCTCGGAGTCCATAAGAGGCTGCTGCGGGGGGCGGTGCGTCAGATCCGGGCCGAGCGCGCTGAACGTGTCGCGGCTGTGACTAGAAGAGAGCAGCTCATGATCGCGGTCTGTCCGCGCGCCCGCTTGTCATCTTCTGATCGATGTTTGACAGGCGGTAATAACAGCCTCGCGTCACGCGGGTGGGCGGGGTCTGCGCTGGAGCATTTAAAGACGCAGCGCCTCTTATTTTCCCTCCCAAAACAATGAAGTGGAGATTCACCAGAGAGTTCACTAATTACAAGAAACGGAGTTACTTCATTTAATTACTAAATAAATGTAACTGTTACAGTAACTGAGAAAAAAAGTGTAATTAAATTACAGTTACTTATGAAAATGCTAAGGGTTACATCTGAATATTTTCACACACATTAAGATTTGATTGATTTCTTCCCAAATTGCATTGACTGCTCTAAAATACCAGACACCAATGTTTCAGGAGTTTATGAGACACAACAGTGCACATTCGACGTGGTGTTTATTTATATGCTTTATTTTATTTCCGAAGTATCCTTCCCAACACTGTAAGGTGAACTGAATTCTCTCTTCAAGGAAAACAAAACTTTTGAAAGCATGGGAAAAGTAATTCACATGAATGGAACGTGTTCTGAAGAAACACTTTACAGTATATGATGAATAATTGTTTTGAAAACAAAAGAAGTGAAAAAACAACTGACAGGAAGTTGTTGACAGACATAGAGTCTTTAGATCACATTATTTCCACCGAAAGTCTTCTGTAAAGACATGTCAGCTGAACAGTCAATATGTTACTAAATCCACAGCCTCCTTTTCATTCCCATCAAAAATTAAACATGGCAGTACCCCGACTATGGTCTAATTCAACACATGCGCCTCACTGCCTCATTTTCATTTGAAAAGAAACGGTGAGCTTGAAAAATGAGAAGGATCAGTGATGTCATCTGAAAAGGAAAATCGTTTTACAAGTTGTACAATTTATTACATTCTGATTACATATTATGAAGAAACATTTAGAACAATGATGACTCATTCACAAAAAAAAAAAAAAAAATAGGATGCATTTTGTATGGGTCCATTTCATGGTGTCTTTGTAGAGTTATATATAGTTCAGCATTTAGTATATTGTTGTTAGTATTGATGGACGATGCATCTGTGCTTGATTTGGGAGTGTGCACTGGCCCTTTAAGAGTCACAGCTCTGCATCAGAGCACTATTTCAGTGAGTGTGGTTTGTGAATGGATCAACCTCTGTTGAAAATGTAATCTCATTAACTATCAACTCCCTTCTATGCATCCAACCATGAAAAGTTCAGTTCTAACTCTGAGACACAGCTGCGTAACATCTGATGGTTTAAACATGAGCAAACATGATTGAGACATTGTGCTAATTCATAACATATGAGAGAGAGGCCTGAAATAGTGCCAGCGTCTCAGTCATGTGAATGAAGCTCAGAACTGATGAGATTCACTTCACATTACCTGTAACTCAGGCTAAATGCTTGTACCCGCGAAGAAACAGCATCAAACCAGTGAAAAAGAAGGAGTGTTTGATTCAGCACAGAGGCATGATGGGAGCAGTCAGATGCCCAGGCTTGACACAATGGCCTTTTATGCATCCAGATGAGTTGTAGTTCCTCCAAACTGTCAGCTCCTTGTGTCTCCATCCTCTCATCCTAAAGGCCTCTCCACACAAAATGAAGAGACAGGCCTCTCGCTGAGAACAGAGCTTCTCATACAGGAACAAGTGTTCAAAACACAGACAGAGGGCTCCAAATACTTCTGCTGGGCTATCTTTTGTCTTATTTTTACGGCAAGACACAACAGATGAGAGTGGTATACATTTGAACTGATATACAGTATATCACTGTACATTTCCCTGCGGATTAATCACAGCACATTAAATCAAATTATGTGGATCACAAGGTTTCTGGAATGTTGTGTACACATTCTGTACAAATGAGGCATCATCTCATTAAATATGCACTAACTTACACACATTTCCAGAACAGAAATCTATTTTTTTTTCTCCACAAACTAATGTCGACAGGAATGTAAAATACATGTTTTTAGTAATGAAATGTTAAATATATACCATATCAGACTAATTATCTATGAAATAAACCTCTCAGTAAAACTAAACGAGGAATAAAACTAAAGTTCGGTAATGAAGTGGAGAAATAACACATGCCTTTAAATATATGTATTGTTAAAATATACAGAGGTAAACAGATAAAGTTTAATAAAATAAAAACATTTATTTATTTTGGATATTTACTTTCCTTTTTTTCTCAAATAAGACATCTTATAAAAGCAAAATAGACTTGAATCTCAAAATTGATCAGTGCATGAAAGGGTGGCCTTTACAAGCAGGGGCGCTGCACAAGATCCCGGGCCCTATGCATATGCAGTCCTAATGGCCCCCCTCCCCTTGAAAATAGATATTCCAGACTTTTCAAGGGCCCTCTCTTCCTTTGGGACCCTGGTAATCAGTGCTGGTTTTACCCCCAGTCTGACGCCCCTGTTTACAAGAACAGTAGGAGTAGGTCTAATCTGCAGGTTGGGCATAAGGGCATATGGAACTGGGACAGAATAAATCGGAGCAGAAGTGGACATACGTTGCTGAGGATATGTTTTTTCTCATTTTTTAAAGAGAAAAATTACACTGTAATGTTACTGAAATAACATTACTGAAAAATACTGAAATGAGGAGTACAGATGAGTAGAGGTGAGAAAATAATGGTTTAGCTTGTAGTGTTTTGTGTTTATGCAAACAATAAAAAATTATATTTGCGCCATTAAATTCCAAAATTGACGTGAATTTCATGATCATATTGTAAAGGATGAATTGAGATGATCCAAAGAGCATCTTTAACTTGAATGGAGAAAGAACAAGGTCAATCACATTGAGCAAAAATTATAACATGCCGTGTGTGGATGTGTTTTTATATTGTGATCTCAGACTCAGTGATCTGAGAAGATGAAAGTGTTGTTTCATGAAGAAAGACTGAAGAATCGTGTTGCCTTTGCGGCTCTATCCGTCACTCATAAGAGCAAAGGATGATGGGCCGAAAACTACACTAAGCTTTAATTTCCTGCTGGATCTGAGTCCCCTCCAACTGTACGGCCAGCTAAATGTGCATCGCTACCAGACAGGGACTAATACATGAGTGCTTCACTGCACAAACACCTACACACATGCACAATCACGTGCTCTCAAAAGCTGAGAGCCTCATGCTCCTGCGCAGACAATGAAAGCCACCGCTTGAAGAACTCCAAAAAAGTGCTCTCTGCTGCAGAGCATCAGCGCCGCTCTTGAATGCTCATGTCATCTGTGAAGGTGAGTGCTGTAGCTGATGGCTCAGATGAAGTGGTGCTTTGTAATCCGGCAGTATTGAGTGACACTGACCCCAGCTATGGTTTCCATGCAGCCCACTGCAGCGCTAATCCACCCTCACAGCGTCCACTCCCACGCCTTGACTGGCATTTCCTCCCCTCCATTTCAGCCTGGAAAATCCATTAATGCAACCCCAGCACTCCTGGAGCAGCTCGTAACAGCTGTTAATGATACAGCACCAGCGGAGGTGATTCAGGAGTGAAGCAGAGAGACAGAGCCATAAACCTGACTTTCCTCTGCACACGACTCTAGCTTTGATCTTAAAGGCAAGCGCTAATTAAAGCGGTATCTGCCAGGTACACAAGAGTTGGTTTGGTTGCTGTACTTTGTTCAGGCTGTTCATGAAGCAAAGTCTCGCTCATTAACACAGGTGTGATGTGTTGTTGAGACCTTTGGTCTCATGGCTTTGGAGTCTGGTATAGTGGAGGTGGGTAATCCTGAAATATGGTGGTAAGGTCAATGCTAGTTGGTCCAGTGCTGTGATTATTGCTGTGAATCATGAGCAGACATGGGTTCGAAGGTTTGATTATTAGTTTAGGTATATACTGAATTATTATAATTTTGGGGGGAATGTAATTTGCATTGCATTCATTTGCGCATTAGCTCAGGAAAATAAAATCATAGAAAATGTTTATAAATTGTCACACTTTGTTATACAGTATATAACGTCTTATTTGAGATTATGTTGAATTTAATTATATATATATATATATATATACACACTTCCAGTGAAAAGCATGGAATAATATATATATTTTTTTAATTTAAGAAGTCTCTTCTGCTAAGAGCTTCATTAATTTGATCAAATTAAATACAACTTTCCTTTATGTCTATACCTCCTATTGTAAAGTGAAAAATGTGTAACCAAATGTACATTTATGTGACAACAATAACATAGTATTATCAACATAGTATTAATTATCAGACCAACAGATGACAAAACACATCACCAGCACTTATGTTGATGAAAATCTCCAGCTCTCGTTGAATATTAATGACTGCAGTTAGCTATCAGTTTGAATGTAAAACACAGACCTGCTGTACAAATACATCCATAAATCTACTGTTGATTCTACAAAGCAGAGATGGGACCAAGTCACACATGTGCAAGTCTCAAGTAAGTCTCAAGTATTAACCTTCAAGTCTCAAGTAAGTCCCAAGTATTTTTTTCTTGGGCAAGTCAAGTCAAGTCAAGTCACCTTATTATTGTAATTTTACCTGCAGAATCTGATCTTAATAAAGTTAAAAGACAAGATATAAGTAACTGTCAGTAAATTAAAATAATTTGGATTTGCATTGTAATACTCATGTTCAGTAAAATACATCATGGAATCAAACAAAATTGTAAATTCATAAAATAATTTATTTTCACTTCTGCCAACAGTGTTTGAAATGTTTTACATTTTCAACATTGAGTCCATAAAACAAATAACAGCTAAACATCTAACAGACTCCTCTCTGAACATCCCTATCTCTCTCAAACACAGTTTACATACAACATTAAACTTTGTTACATTTATCGAAAGTTTGGGCACCCTTTGCAGAATCTGTGAAAATGTGAGTAATTTTAAATAAATAAGAGAGATCATACTAAATGCATGTTATATTTTATTTAGTACTGTCCTGAGTAAGATATTGTACATAAAATATTTTAACATTTAGTCCACAAGACAAAATAAATGCTGAAATTATTAAAATAACCCCACTCAAAAGTTTGGGAACCCTTGGTTCTTAATACTGTGTTCTGTTCCCTGATGATCCTCGACTGTCTTTCTGTTTTGTGATGGTTGAGCATGAGTCCCTTGTTTGTTCTGAACAGTTAAACTGAGCAGCGTTCTTCAGAAAAATCTTTAAGGTCCTGCAGATTCTTCAGTTTTCCAGCATCTTTGCATATTTGAACCCTTTCCAGCAGTGACTTTATGATTTTGAGATGCACCTTTTCAGACTGAGGACATTTGAGGCACACAAACACAACTATTTAAAAAGATTCAAACATTCACTGATGCTCCAGAAGGAAACTAGATGCATTAAGAGCTGGGGGGTGAAAACTTTCAGAATTTGAAGATCAAGGTAAATTGTACTTAATTTGTGTACCGGGAAACATACAAGTATCTTCTGTTGCTTACGAAGGGCAGAACTAAATGGAAAAAATATATATTTCAACAAAATAAGACAAATTTGGCCATCTTCATCGTGTTCAAAAGTTTTTAATGCAACTGTAATATGCACTTCTCATGATTAGGTAATTGCGGCAGCTGTAGTCTTATTCACATTTGTTTTTCTGATTAATTGTTTTGCTCTATGAAAAAGACAAGGTAACAATATATTCGGGGCTTAAGCCCCCTTAGCCCAGCCCTAGCGTTTTTTGGAACGCATTTTTTTAACGGCCTGCTAGCGGATTGTGAGGGGGCGTTCACATAGCACGTCTTTTGCACGCGCAAGTTCATTATTTCCAATGTAGGCACGCGGTATCCGCACCTCATTGAGTTAAAAACATCTCAACTTTTCAGAGAGCCGCAAGCGCACCGCAGGTCATGTGACAAGAACTACCCAATCAGCTTCATCCTTTCCCGTAACAACATTGAGAGCTCAGCCAAGATGAAGGAACATAGCTGTATATGGATTGCCATTTTGAAATAAATTTAGTAGCAGAGCTACTGCAAGCGATTTTTAGAGCTGCAAATCCATTTATCTTTTGCTGAAATTTCCGCGTCTTCATGGAGAGAGCACGTCACGGAGAGAGCTCGTCATGGTAGCAACTGCAGACGCCTCAGGGGTGCAACTGCCCGAGCGCTTTGGAAAGAAGGAGAAAGCGGCGCACCCAGCATTTTTGCGTTTTTAGGCGCGAATTATTGAAAAAACAAATAATTGGTAACCCTCAGGCTGACTTGTTGATGTGATGTGATATCTGATCTAAGTGGGCGTGGTGTGCGTAAGGTAGAGAGGGCATGACTGATGCTAGTGTCCTGATCCAGTCACGACGCTATTCTCAGCCTGCGCTCCAGCTGAGTAATCAACTTTATTTAAAAAAAAATAATTTATATATTTTATATTTAAACTGAAAACATGGTTTGATTAACACTCAAGTCATTCAAGTCATCGTCTCTCAAGTCAAGTCAAGTCCCGAGTCTTTAACTTCCAAGTCCAAGTCAAGTCTCAAATCATAAAAATAGCGACTCGAGTCGACTCGAGTCCAAGTCACCAAGTCACAAGTCCCCATGTCTGCTACAAAGGGATGTGTTGTGTAATATCACACATAACATGTTGTCACTACTTGACGGTGAAATGTGAAATGTGTTGAGGAAAATCATAGCTGTGTTTGAGGTGCCGCACACACATCTAGCTGATCTGAAAATCAGCCAATCAGCTACTCTCTCTGACTGTCAGTCACTTTGGGGTATTTCATTCACACTAAACTGTGATAAATGTGTCTAAAATGATTTTTCTTTCAACAACACAATATTCAAATATCAGAAGTTTTGACCTAAAAATGTCAGTTCTGTCATGATTCACTCTACATCATCATTGCAAACCTGTATGACTGGCTGACTTCTGTGGAACACAAAAGATGTTTTGAATATGCCAGTCACTTTTTCCCATTCAACAACAATGAATGAAGACTTTCAGGCTATATATATATGTATATATATATATATATATATATATATATATATATATATATATATATATATATATATATATATATATATATATATATTGTCACGGGAGGAGCACAAGACAGACACAGTGGGCGTGGCGTCAGGCCTCGGAGAGGCTTTTATTAACAGAAATCATAAAACAAAGGGAATAAAAGTGGCCAAAAGGGGGAAAGTGTCCAAAATAACAGGGAATCTGGTGTCCTCGTCGTGCTGCGGGATTTGTGTAGGTCGGGCAGTGTTCATCAAGGAAGGGTCCAGGCAAGGGGCGGAGTCCGGCGGCCGCACGCGCTCCCCTCCTTGGTCCGGGGCGCGAGGGGCGGCGGCTTCTCCTAGCGGCCGCGTCTCTCTCGTTGGCCGCGGCGCTGGTAGGGGATGGACGGCCCGGCATCCTGGCCCGTCGGCCGTGTATACGGGTGCGGTTCCCTTCCGGATCGCGGGTCCGGCAGCTCACGTCTTGGTGGTGCGGGAGTCCCTCAACGCACCCTTCCTGAACCCACGAGGACACCAGTGTGCATGCACGGGGAAGAGACCGGTCTCCTGAGGAGAGGCGCGTTGGGCTTTTAAACAGCGGCGGTAATGAGGCTCCACTTCCTTCAGGTGTGCCCCATCACACGCCGCCAGCCCTGACTCGTCCAGCGCCCCTCCTCTCACACACCCACTCCAGTTGGGAGCCTGGTGAAGGGCGGCGATTTAGGACGGGGTGCCGGTGATAATCAGGGAGGAGGCAGCTGACTCGTCACATTCCCCCTCCCAAGCGACATCCCCGTCATCAGGGCGCCGCCCACACGGGAGTGCTACCATCCTCAACCAGGCTCCAAACGGTCGGAGTGGGCGGGGCTTCCTCTCCGGGCGGTCCTCCCTCTCGCAGCGCACCAGAGCAGGGACAGAGAAACCGGGTTTTAGTGACAGCCTCAACCAACCACAGGGTAAAATGACAATGGAAAAGTCACTTACCCCTTGTGTGGCTGGGAGGCTGTCCCCAGTTTTCCTCCGTCCCAGTCTGGGTTCTCACGAACGTTTGCAAGCGAGAGGGAGTGACGTCACCAGACGTTTCCCAACTGCGCTGTCTAGGCTCCGCCTACCCGCATTCTCCACCAGTGTCACGCGGAGGAGCACAAGACAGACACAGTGGGCGTGGCGTCAGGCCTCGGAGAGGCTTTTATTAACAGAAATCATAAAACAAAGGGAATAAAAGTGGCCAAAAGGGGGAAAGTGTCCAAAATAACAGGGAATCTGGTGTCCTCGTCGTGCTGCGGGATTTGTGTAGGTCGGGCAGTGTTCATCAAGGAAGGGTCCAGGCAAGGGGCGGAGTCCGGCGGCCGCACGCGCTCCCCTCCTTGGTCCGGGGCGCGAGGGGCGGCGGCTTCTCCTAGCGGCCGCGTCTCTCTCGTTGGCCGCGGCGCTGGTAGGGGATGGACGGCCCGGCATCCTGGCCCGTCGGCCGTGTATACGGGTGCGGTTCCCTTCCGGATCGCGGGTCCGGCAGCTCACGTCTTGGTGGTGCGGGAGTCCCTCAACGCACCCTTCCTGAACCCACGAGGACACCAGTGTGCATGCACGGGGAAGAGACCGGTCTCCTGAGGAGAGGCGCGTTGGGCTTTTAAACAGCGGCGGTAATGAGGCTCCACTTCCTTCAGGTGTGCCCCATCACACGCCGCCAGCCCTGACTCGTCCAGCGCCCCTCCTCTCACACACCCACTCCAGTTGGGAGCCTGGTGAAGGGCGGCGATTTAGGACGGGGTGCCGGTGATAATCAGGGAGGAGGCAGCTGACTCGTCACAATATATATATATATATATATATATATATATAAAGTTTTGATTTAATAAAATGAAAAAAAAAAAACTTCTTTGAGCTCATTATGAATGCAACATTTTTCATTTTCAGTTAGTTTAACGTGATGTAGTAAAATAAGTAAACATGATATAAAAATTAACTATAAAGACTATATAGACATTTTTTTATAATAATAGTAATAATAAAAATAAAATGACAAAACACAACAAAATTAAACGTAATAAAAAATTAAATAAAAAAAACTCATTTATTAATAAAAACTATTATATTTATGTTATTGACAAAAAATAGCACTGTTCCTATATGATATTAAACTGCATGAGGAAAAGACTGAAAAAATCCTTAATCAATAATCTTGACATATTTATCTTTGGTACACATGTGTAAACTGCAAATGAATCACTTGATCCAGATCCAATGAGAGGAAGATTATCAATGAACTGTTAGGAGAAACAGGCTGGATTCAGTTGCGGGTTTACACTGTGCTTTATTGAAGTAGATGAGACAGAGCAGATGAGTAACGTTCCACAGTTTAGCTCATAGGGTCGAGGAATGCCGGCACCCGAGTGAGGTAATGAGAAGTCGAAACAGATGAGTCCACAGTATAGCTCATTTGACAGCCGAGAACGGATGAATGATAACTGGAAGCTTCTAGGAGTTTTTCATTCGTGAGAACAGGAGGCAGAGAAAACAGCTAAAGACACTGGAGCCTGAAGACAAGACACAACAAAGTGAGTACACAGACCAGCTAGTAGATTGGCGCTATTGGTACAAGTAACAACAGTCTGACAACAGACAGAGAAACACAGGGAATTATAAAGGGAAGAAATCAGAAGAACATGGAGATCAGGCGGCAAACAATTATGGTTAACAATGGAGAAACAAGGAGGGCAGGGGAAACTCAAATCAAACAGACAGACGCGGTGAGCTGTCAAACCATCCAAACACACACACATACAACCCAAAAGGCAGGTGATTAGCCCTGAGACACGACAGTACACCCCCTCCCAGGAGCGTCACCCCGGACCTCCAGTAAGGGGCCTACCTCGATGCCGACAGAAGTCCTCAATCAATGAGCAGTCCAGAATGTCCCGGGACAGCACCCAGCACCTCTCCTCTGGACCATAACCCTCCCAGTCCACAAGGTACTGAAATCCCCTGCCGCGGCGCCAATCATCGATTAATCGAGAGGCAGATCCTTGGTAGAAAGCCAAACCCGCTGACCACAAACATAGGCAGGAGGAGAGGACCGGCGGCGATCAGCAGCAGTCTTGGTTCGGCCAGAGTTTTGGACCAAAATCCTCCTGACTTTCTCCCAGGTGCGATGGCCACAGGAAGGGTGTTATTAACGTATTCTGCCCAGGAGAGCTGCTGGCACCAAGAACTCGGATTGTTGGATGCTAGACAGCGGAGCATTCTTCCTAGATCCTGGTTGGCCCGCTCACTCTGCCCATTGGTCTGGGGATGGAAACCTGAAGACAGACTTGCAGAGGCCCCAATCTGTCTACAAAATTCTCTCCAGAACCGTGGAGATGTACTGGGGACCCCTATCTGAAACCACATCCACTGGCAACCCGAGGAGACGGAGGACGTGATCCACCACCAGTTGGGCAGTCTCCCGGGCGGAGTGCAGCTTGGGCAGGGGTATAAAATGAACTGTTTTGGAAAAGTGATCCACCACCGTGAGAATCACAGTGTTACCCTTCGACGGGGGAAGCCCAGAGACAAAATCAAGGGCGATCTGTGACCAAGGGCCGGAAGGGATAGGGAGAGGATTAAGTAGACCATCAGGAGGGCGATTGACAGGCTTATATTGGGCACCTGTGGGGCAGGCCAACACAAACTGTCTAATATCTGTGGCCATAGCAGGCCGCCAGAAGTGTTGTAGGATGGCAGACAACGTTCTCCGAATTCCTGTAAGGTAGACTAACCTGGATGCGTGAACCTACTCAAGGACCTCAGAGCGCAGCGTAACCGGCACCGGCACCGGCAACCTGCCAGCCGGGCACTCTCCCGACACCTGCACCCCTCGACCGGCCTCCTCAACCCACTGCTCGATACCCCACGAAAAAACCCCGACCACTACCCCCTCAGGAAGGATGGCCTCGTCCACAAACTCCCTCCCTGGGGCCCCGAACAGGCGAGAGAGGGCATCGGGTTTTGTGTTCTTAGATCCTGGCCGGTACGAGAGGGTAAAGTTGAATCTGGTAAAGAAGAGCGCCCAGCGGGCCTGACGCGAGCTCAGCCTCTTGGCCGAATGGATGTATTCCAGGTTCTTGTGATCCGTCCAGACCAAGAAGGGCTGCACCGACCCCTCCAACCAGTGACGCCACTCACCCAAGGCCAATCGCATGGCCTACAGCTCTCTATTGCCGATGTCGTAGTTATGTTCTGCAGGGCTGGGACGATGAGAGAAGAACGCAAATGGGTGGAGCTTCCCGCCCGAGAGAAGATCAATGGCACAGTCGTAGGGGCGATGCGGAGGTAGCGAGGTGGCCCAGGCCTTACTGAAGACCGCCCGAAGATCATGGTACTCTGCCGGAACACCAGTCAGGTCAGAGGAATCCTCCTGTGAAACACAAGACACAGAGACAGGAGGAAAAACAGCACCCAAACACGACACGTGACAAGAATGACTCCAGACTAAAGCTGAATTACTAACCCAGTCAATGTGTGGATTGTGCTTATGTAACCACGGGTGTCCCAGAATTAAAGGAGCTTTAGGGGAATCAATGATAAACAGTTCAATCTGCTCACAATGGTTGCCAGCAATGTGAAAATTAATCTTGGGTGTGACATGGGTGATGGTGGTAAAGGGACCGCCCGCTAATGACCATTCTGATACGGGACTAACCAGAGGAATAAGCAGTATTTTCCAACGGTGAGCAGAAACACCCCTGAATCCACAAGGGCGAGTCCAGCGTGTGAATGACTCTGAAAAGAGAGTTGGAACGGCAGCTGAGTGTGTGCTGCTGGAGAGCTTGAACTGAGAACTGTGCCCACCAGGACTCTCCGCCTCACTGGTGGGCCGTGGCTTTTAATGGGCACTGAAGGGCGAAGTGGCCTCCCTTGCCACAGTATAGGCAGGTCCCCGACGACAGACACTCCTGCTTCTTTTGTGATGTAAGCCGGAAACAACCCAACTGCATGGGCTCCTCCTCCGAGAGCTGACGGCTGGTTAAACTGGCTGAAGAGGACTCCAGGGAGTTTGCCATTGTTTGCGGGGGCGGCTGAGACGGCCCTCAACACGGAGTACGAGATTTATACAATTATCCAATTCTCACGGGAGCTCTATGGCCATGAGTTCATCAGCAGTGGTGAAGTCCAGCCCCGATAACCAGTCGCGAAAACTGGTCCGCCACCTCCTCACCGTTAGCTGAGCATTCTAACAATTTGGCCATCTATTGACTAAAATCCCCGAAGGTGGCACAACAAGGAGCCCGCGATCTCCATACGGCAATTCCCCATTCGCGGACACGGCCCGAAAGAAGTGTAAGGACATAAGCCACTTTGGCCTCTTCATTTGTGTAACGCGGGGCTGCAGAGAAAAAAGCAGCTAGCATTGGGAAAGAAACACTTGACAGGCATTAGGATCGCCATCGTAGACCGGCAGATTTTTGGCATGGGGCTCGGAATCGTGGGACATACCAGTGTGAAGAACGGACCCCCGGCTCGTCGCCACTTGAGCGAAGTGGATCAGATCCCGCTGAATCCATAATGTGGTCAGACTGTTCTGTCAGGAGAAACAGGCTGGATTCAGTTGCAGGTTTACACTGTGCTTTATTAAAGCAGATGAGACAGAGTAGATGAGTAACATTCCACAGTTTAGCTCGTAGGGTCGAGGAATGCCGGCACCCGAGTGAGGTAATGAGAAGTCGAAGCAGATGAGTCACAGCAGATGAGTATAGCTCGTTTGACAGCCGAGACCAGATGAATGACAACTGGAAGTTTCTAGGAGCTCTGCGTTCGTGAGAAAAGGAGGCAGAGAAAACAGCTAAAGACACTGGAGCCTGAAGACAAGACACAACAAAGTGAGTACACAGACCAGCTAGTAGATTGGAGCTATTGGTACAAGTAACAACAGTCTGACAACAGACAGAGAAACACAGGGAATTATAAAGGGAAGAAATCAGAAGAACATGGAGATCAGGCGGCAAACAAATAAGGTTAACAATGGAGAAACAAGGAGGGCAGGGGAAAACTCAAATCAGACAGACAGACGCAGTGAGCTGTCAAACCATCCAAACACACACACACACACACACACACACACACACACACACAACCCCAAAAGAGGTGATTAGCCTTGAGACCCGACATGAACAACCACTTTCATTTCAGTCACAATCCATCATATGACGTCAGAAATATAGTGACTTCAGTCTCCATTTACTGTCACTCATGGAAAAGAGCGACCGGCACATTATTCAAAGCATCTCTTTTTGTGTTTCTACAGAAGAAGGCAACTTGAAACAAATCTGCAGGTCTCTCTATAAGATGAGTGTAAACAATATTTCTAAAATAACAAGATTCCAATAAAATCTCACAGTTAAAAAGCACAAAATGTATCCAGTAGGAAAATAAAGAAAATGCTTCATGATTGCTAAGCTGTAAACATAATTTGTTGATAAATACTGTGTTTTTGCTGCATTATATATATGTCTATAACTAACCAGTAGGCTTGGAAAATAAAACTGTTGTGGGTTAATTAACTCTTCAAATAAGTTCTTTTTAGTCTTCAGAATCATTAAAAGGCTGTTTTTCTTTTTTTCTTTTTTTTGTGGTCTGAAGCTGGAAGAGGCGCAGCACAAACGAGTGGAAACATCATTCTGCAGCTCTTGCGTGGGCTGCTTTGTGCGCCGGCTCATGGGGGGAAAGGCAAGGCATGAATTCCCAGACAAACATAAAGCCAATGCTCGCAGAGGGAAAGGAAGCAGGAAATGAAGCAGAGCCTGAGCAGCATTAGTGGTCAGGAGGGACATCGCTGCTGCTGCCGATGCTTTCTGATAAACACCTACCGGCCAACAGCTTAAAAGCTTCTTTAAATAGTTGTCTGTGCCATACAGCACACAGAACAAAATATTCAGTCTGCCTGTGAACAAAACACAAGACCACCTCAATCGTGCTGCTTTCCATTCTGCACAGAACCCATACAAAGAAATCACTGCTGTCAATCATTCGGTCTGCATAAACCCCGCCCCTTTCTTACAGTCCACTGCAACCCCACATTCAGATACACCTTCGACCAATCAACAACTGATATGGACAAACAAGTCCTGCCCTATGCTTTTTGTTTCTTTTATAGAAATGTTCTTCTGCTTATTACACCTTCAGGCCATCGCAGATGAAGATTATATGTTTTTTAGCAGTTCTGCATCACTGTCTCAGCAATGGATGATCTCCATCATTGAGACGGCTAAAACCGTTTATAGTTTATAGTATTCACATGCTTGGTGTGAACGGCCTCCTCAGATATACATTACAATACAGCCGTTACATCGTGACTTAACACCAAAACACTCAATCAGAGTTATATTTTACATTGATCTTTATTATGTGGTTGGTTAATCATGGTATTAAACAGTAAAAGTTTTGTGTACTCCCTCTTGTCTTTTTCTCAAACCCTTGAGGGTGAAATGGGTTCTTTTCAGTACTGTAAAATATCAAAAATAAAACTGTAAAAGTAACTGTAAAAGTTCCAAAAATACCTCTTCCGGTTTGTCACAAGTTTGGGAAAGTTTTTTTCGAGTATGGCTCTGTGTGACGTTAGATGGAGCAGAATTTCCTTATATGGGTCCTGAGGCACTTCTGCCGGAAGAGCGCGCTCCCGTATAGCAGAGCACTGAGAGCACAACAGACTTCACTGATCAGAGCGAGAGCGTCTGAAGTGTGTTTTTGGTTGCCAGGGCAAGACAACCCTGCACAGATTACCAAAAGAGAAACAGCATTAAGGGACCAGTGGATGGAGTTTATTTTTACAGAGCATCAACGGAGTTGTGCAAGTGTTTGTGTTTGTTCCCTGCATTTCGAAGATGCTTGTTTTACAAACAAGGCCCAGTTTGATGACGGATTTGCACATCGTTTATTTCTTAAGGATAATGCAGTCCCAACGAAAAAGGGTCACGATCGTGTGTTGGAACCGCAGGCGGTGAGTAAAACTGCTTCAAATATCTCTGTGTCGTTAACTTAGCTATCGGTGTGTAAGTACATCAAGTAAACAACATGCGATGTTGGCATCAAACTGCACTTTCCACATGTACAGCTTAAAAAAAAAAAAAAAGTTGCTATATGTCAAATTTTTTTTTTTTTTGCAGTTTTCACAAGTCAGTTGAAATGAGTAGAATAGACAGGTGTTCGTACATAACTTTGGATATTTATTGCACGTCAACCGACAGCAAGAGTTTTATCCTGCACTTCAAGTATTATCTTTGTAAGAAGAGTGCTTTTGGCCACTAGCTTTGTAGATGCGTGCGTGTGTCACACATTACATGTACACATTACATGCACGTTCTTGCCTTTGACCACAATTAATTTGAAGTAGCGCTTATATCTCCACCTTGAAAATACCAACTTTTTTATCGGATTACTCCTGACTCACCATTTCAGCTGCTGCTGCGAATCTGTGTTGTTGCGTGTGTGTGTGTGTGTTTGGCGCCGCTGACGCAGCTGCGTGTGCCGGCATGTGTGTTAAAACACTGGCTCTGATTGGCTACCTTGAAACACATGACTCTGCCTTAGCTAATCATAATCGCTTATCTCGTTTTTAACCCACCTCCTCACTCGCTGAGCCAGGGGTGCGTTCGGATTGCATAGTTTATTAAATCAATGCATAGTAACGCACCACATTTAACTTTCAGTAATTGTAACGGCGTTGTAACGACGGGAAAAGTAATTAGTTAGATTACCCCGTTACTGATAAAATAACGTTGTTACCTAACGCCGTTCTTTTAAACGCCGTTATTCCAAACACTGGTAATGTCACAGCTTCCAACGCTCTCAACGCAAAAACCTACAGGCGCTGGTGTTTTTCCGGGAAAAATCGGTACAGACTATCTTTCTCTTATGAATATAATAAAACTAAAGACTTTTTGGAGTTATGAAGGATGCAGTACTACTCTATAGGTACTCAAGATTAACAGGAGATTGAGTGAAAACGAGCATTCAACAAACGATTCAAACAATGTTGACTAGTGTGCCTCACGTCAGTCGTATAACATGTATATCATAAAATAGTTGTCAAATATTAAATCCTTTGCCACTTCAGTCTAACCACACTTTCTTTCAGTGTTAAATCTGAAGCTTCTCACTCTGCTACTGTGGACAGTAAGCCCAGCCTACAATGATTTGATTGCCCATCTTAATCATTTTGGAAACCAATGGAATAAACTGACCCACAACACAGGAGTCGTTACAATTTTTTTACAGTCTTTCCAAAAGCACATCAGTTTGTTAAAACTTGCATGACAACAGATGACATATAGTCACAAAATTTTTAAAATAAATAAATAATTCAACCAATATTTGGGCAGTTTAAAGATCAAGTGTGGGTCAAATTAACCCCAGCACAACAGGAGGGTTAAAGACAATGTTGAACACTGAACTCGAACACATCGTGCTCCTCTGACGGTGGCAGCACACAGCAGAGCAGGGGAAAACACATCCAGATGTGATCCTCATAAAAAGCCAAAGAGAGGGAGAAAAAAGAGGCTGACTAATTCTTCCCCGGCCTACGGGCCACACATGTGCAGCATGAGGTGGAGTAACGCACAACTTCTCTTTTCTCACTAAACAAGCACACACACTGAACAAGAGGCAAGTAATTGCCATTTGTAATTAAAGGAACTTAATTTGCCTGATCGCACCGGTGGACCGCTTGATAACTGGAGGAATGGAGGCTGGTTGTCCAGCACAGACTCCAGATCCAGACAGGAAAGAAAAGAGCAGCTGTTTTGTGTTTTTCCATGAGTGCTATGTGCAGTCAGACACTTTAGTGTGTTTGTTCACCGTTCACCTGACTACAGCGAACTCGTTCCCCGGGAAATGACATGACAAACACATGCTCAGCACTGACGGTCAGTCTACAGGCATGTTAACACAGTTATATACCATATACTGTACAGAATAAATATATTTATGAATAGATTTGCGTACAATACTGAGTAAAGATTAAAAAAAACGACATCAAAACAGAAACATTGCTTCACACTCGTCATGAAGCCATCAGCCACCCACATTAACCAAATGCAATGGCAAAACTAACCAGATTAGCAAACTTTGAAGACAAACTTTGATACTGGCTTGACAAAAAAAGTTTAAAGTAACCTTTACAGTAGATGCTTTGTTTGAATGTTATAATCAGAGTCAGTAAAACGTGGTTAACATGTTTTAGGATGTTGTTATCATATTTCTAAGAGGTTAAAAAACATTGCTAGCATACCAGAAAAATAACTGCTAGAAATTTGGTCTCAGACACAGACTCAGAATAAGGTTTAATAGTAGAGGCCCTATCATACACCTGCCGCAATGCAGTGCAAGTGTTTCTGCTAGTTTCAGCCCAATGCATCATGTTGTTTAAATAGCAAATGCATTTGCACCCATTTATGTGCCCATGGGCATACTGCTCTAAAAAAGAGGTGTGTTTAGGCGCATTGTTGGCGTGTTGATATTTTGAGGAACTGAAGATAGTCTGCGCCACAGACCAACTCAAACCTTGTCTATAGTCTGGCGCAATATGTTTTCTTTATTCAAAAAGCGTGTTAATACTGTGCACCTATAGCTGCGTGTACACTGCTTATTACTCACACAGGGACACAAAGCTGCACACAAACATTTTTTTCAAAGAAATCAACCAATGAATGAACAGCCGTGGAGTATAATTAATTGTACAGTGCATTGTTGCCTTCACATAATGGATACTATGTAATAAAAACATTACATATATCATGATACTACATTGTGAATTCTAAAAGCCTGTATTCCTGTTCTCTAAAATGTGTAAGACACTTCAGGTGGTGGTATATAGTGAACAGAGTCACTCTAGACACAGTTGTGTCTATCAATCTTCAGAAGGCACTATATTCACTATATAGTGCAGCACAGCTTAAACACAATAATGGTAATCAATATTCAAAGCCAATAACAGTGTCATAATTTACAGCAGTATACAGAAAGAACAGCAAAGTAAACACACCATGTTAAAAAAAAAACATTTGATTGGCATGGACAACAAGTAAAACATCAAAACTAAGGTATACAGCATAAAAATGTCATTTGAAAAAAAATATATCATTCAGTTACGCACAATATAATACAGTATAACTAAGTTAACTTGGAAGTGAGTGTAAAACAGGACAAACACACTGTTTATCTAACAACTACAGAAAGAAGGCTTCACGTTTTGATTTCTCTTGTCAGATTTCAGCCAAGGATGATCTTCAGTTTGCGGTTTCAGGATAGATTACAGTAGAGCTGTGCAAGACGTCCACACTCAGCACAATCCTCCATCCTCATGCTGCTGCCACTGCAAAAATCTGCACAAACATCTGCCACCAAATAATACAGACTATGTCATTTTATTTACTCTTATCAGTGTGGCTCTTTAACACAACCACATTTGAACAAGAACAAAGGTCTGACGTTTCTTTGTGAGCTGTAAACTGTTTAAAGAGGTGACAGTGAGGTAGTAGTAGCTCCAGGAGACTGTTGGATCAGTTCTCAGACATGGACTGATGAAAAGAAAAGAAAAGGAAAAGGTAACGAAGGTAGACCTAACCCTCATTGGGGGATAAAAGAGATTACAAATATAAATATACATACAAATTGCCCTGAATGAGATGCATTTTTAGTAGTATTTTGAAAATTGTAAGGGATTTAACGGTCTGGATAAGGTTAGGAAGTGAATGAGGAAATTACAAAATAGAATTTTGTGCCTCTCTATGATTTCTGTGGTACCATGTCTGTACTAGAAGAGCTTTGCAAAAGTCCAGTCTAGAAATAATCAGGGTCTGGATGAGGAGTTGTGCAGTCTGCTTGGATAGGAAGGGCCTAATATAGCTAATGTTGTGCAGCGCAAAGCTGTATTATTTTTATTGTATTGTTAGTGATTTTAGCTGGGTTGTGAAATTGTGCTGTACAGTTGGAGATGCAGGGAAAAATAAAGTTCTGTCTCCGCAAGCAAGATTGGATTGCAGGTGATGGACTTTCATGCATGCTGAGATGTTGGCCCGACAGGCACAGATCATCTAGTTGAAATTAAAGATAAAGCTTTGTGTCATCAGCATAGCACTGGTAGGAGAAACCATGTGTCTGTATGATGGGTCCCAATGATGAAGTGTATATGGAGAAGAGCAGGGGTCCTACAACTGATCCCTGAGGAACCCCAGAGACCAGTTGAAGTGCAACAGCAACAATGTCATTTGTAAAGTACAGTCTTAGGCACATTAGTATTTTCACCCCCCTTTCACCCCCCAAAAATGGTTTTAAGCCAGTTATTTATATCTTTTGCTGTAATGTGTCAGTAGGAAATATCAGTTTACATTTCCAAACATTTATTTTGCCATTAGTTTTAATAATAATCTAGTGAGATTGTTGAATGCACAAGCAGTTTGACAACAGAATTCCTAAGACTAAGACTTTTGCACAGTAGTGTATGTATAAAGTATGTATAATTAAAGTATACTTGAATAAGTGTAATTAAAGTATGTGTTCGTTCATATGTGTTAAGGACTAGATTTCCGCTGGAGGAAACAACTGTGGTGTGATGAGTGGTGAACGGAGAGAAAACATTTACAGTAGGTGAGAAACTGATTGCTCCTTCGTGACC
Organism: Carassius gibelio; assembly: GCF_023724105.1. Classification (NCBI taxonomy): domain Eukaryota; kingdom Metazoa; phylum Chordata; class Actinopteri; order Cypriniformes; family Cyprinidae; genus Carassius; species Carassius gibelio. The sequence continues at coordinate 23,038,357 of NC_068381.1, forward strand.
TTTTGTAAACTGTATTTATGACAAAGAACTACACAGATAAAGATATTCTAACAATCTATCGCTGAACACACACCTCGAGTCCACTGTTTCTGTTTGAGTCTGCTCGCACTGCTCTGCCGTGGTCTGCGGATTGAAGAGCATGCTGAAAGACGGGGAGGGTGCAGGTCTGCCGCTATTTTCGTATGAAATTTAAGGGGACTGACTCTGAGGCGATCGCAATTTGTGTATAATTTGTGGAGCTAAATGCTATAGCCCATTAATAAAAGCCTAGCAATGCCCATGCTTCCATATTGGCACCGGGTTTCAGTACCCAACCCTACCCGTGAGATAAGATTCAAACCAGTTAAGTAGTGTTCCTGAGATTCCCGAGAGGATAACAGAAGGATCTGATGGTAAACGAAAGCATTAAAAGCGTTTAGGATTGAGCCTGCTCTGGCTTGTACTGGGCGCCAGTTAAAGCACAAGCACAGTCATTGATGTGTTGCGGTGGAGGAGGTCTTGTGCTGACACATTCTACAGTATGACATCATAACATGAGGAAGCACACAGCGAGACATTTTAGCAGCTGGATTCAATAAATAATGACAAGAGTTTTGAGTTCCAAAATGTAGAGTATGTTTTCATAGTACGATGAACTATTACTGTCAAACAAGCAAGCAAAATGCAATGGCTTAGATTTACGTGATAAGGGATCACATATGCCTTGATAATGTTATATGTAAAGATGATAGCAAATCATAACAATGTGTATTTACACTGTCTTAAAGGGAAAGCAGTCCTAAAATGTAATAAAAAATGCATGAAGTGTCCATGATTGTTTGGAAGCTAAAGCATCTCACTACTGAGCTACTGAGATGATTATGACAGAATGGAAAAGGAACTGAGTGAAGAACTATAAGAAAGCAAAATAAAGGACAGAGAAAAAGTGAGGGAGGGAAGGACATTCTGATTCGAGCGTGGGAGGGAGTCATAATCCGTCGTCACAAGAATGCATGAATGGCATCTATTTTTGCCGGCCACAAACAGATGTGCCGTTCTCCTCGTAGACAAACCCGCTGATTATGCGTGGCAGAATACGAGCCCCCTCATTCATGGCATGAGGCAGAAACCAAACACCACATCCTCTATGTGGGGCAGAAGCACAGACTGACCCCTCAAGAAAGCGGCCTTCTCTGAGAGCGGCTGGAGAGGAGATGAGGAATGGAGGCAGGATGTCTTGTGCCAGGGTCTGCATGGTATAGTGGGCTCATAGAGAGGGTGTGGGTGAGGAACACACTGACCTTAATGTAGTATGGGGGCTGGGCCATTCACGACAGCACATGTGTGGTGGGAGCACTGAGAGAATGTTCTCAAAACAAGCTCCCCAGGAGAGATGAGCAACTATCACTCATGCGTAGTTTTCCTGAAATTCAGTCAAAGATAGAAAGCTGGCAGCCCTTGAGAGGATATTACATTTCAGAGAATATATGTCAAAACTTATTTTAATAAATGGCATACCAAACATAATGATATAAAATTAATAATCTTAATGTTGCCCACCCCCCAAATAAATAAAAAGTAAAAAAAAAATAAATAAAAAAAAATAAATATAGGCCCAAATGAAAATAAATAAATAAATAAAAGGTTATAAAACCAAATCAAATAGTTGTTTTTCCACTATCGAGCCTGTGCAAGCCGGGGATAACAACAGGTCAGACTCTAAAACCTGCCCATAACATGCCTCCATTGGACACCATTATACTAGATAAAGACTTAACACTCCAACATTGATATCAGATGAATGATTTAGGATAAAATCTTACAGTGGCAGAAATCTATTAATTTGTGTCTGTGGTGCATATCAATAATGCTGAATCAAAATGGTATTTTATCATTTTCACATATAACGAGAGCACACAGGAAAGCACAAAACAGCTCCATTAGGGCTAAGTCCAAAGACGAATACATATCATTCCTATCTCACTATACCAGTGGTTCCCAAGTTTGTCCTGGAGGACCCCCTGCCCTGCACATTTTGTAAAGGCGGGCATACACGGTGCGAATTCGGATGGTCGGAAGATCGTATGTACACGCACACGGCACGAGTGAGTTTATCTGAAAATCGTACGGGCGAGATGATATACGACATGATTTTACAACCTGCAAATTCCAGAAGCAATCGCACAAAGTTGATAGACGGGTTCGACTTGAAGCAGCGCTGCACGCACAGAAGGATCACTGTATGACATTAAAGTACCGCGAGAGCGATAAGAGAGCACACATATCCAATGCATTCGAATCGCTCTTGCCGTACTTTGATGTCATACAGGTGATCATTCTGTGCCTAATATAACTGCTCTCCCTCTCTCATAACTGCAAATAAAATACTGATACAAGCTGTGACTGTTTCCTACACTTATATGTTATTTTTCAGCAATAGGAAACTGGGACGTTTGGTTACCCTGTGTGTGTGTTCTTGTATTTGGTTTATAAATATCTGAAATAGGTATTACAATGTAAACATGGTTTGTGAGGACAATTCCTGTGCCCTAATAAACCAAATGGCTTTTAAAAAAATACTATACGGTGTTTAATAGAAATTTTAAACATGCATTTTCCGTGAGGATAGAGGTAGTGTATGGGGATATACAGTACAGAATACTGTTACGTCAGTGGAGAGTCCCTGTAAGCTACATATGCGTGTGTGAGAGAGAACTAAAAAGGCATTGGAACACTAGAAACACCATACAGCGCTCGCTGTTCCTGACAGACTTCAGCGAGTTTATTCTCCTGGTCAATAATCCACATTCGCTGTGGCGCTGCCGTCTTCGTCTTTCTTCTTCTGTGGTTTTCCTAGTTCGTGATTGGTCAACTTCAGATAAATCAACAAATCGGCTCGTTCAACCGCACAAATGGCACGAATTCAAACCGATAGCTCACAAACTTTTAAAAACTGTTTAAAAATGATCGGGAGGTCGGGAAGTGCTCGTAAGCCACTCTGCTCGGTTTACGCAAATGATACGAGCCAAGACCATACGAGAATACGCGATTTCCACACGATTGAAAAAAATCGCATGCGAACTCGTACGACAGCAAAAATTGCACCCTGTACGCCCGCCTTAAGTCTCCCTAATCAGACCCACCCAATTTAGTTCTTGCAGTCTCTACTAACCAGCTGATGAGTGGAATCATGTTTGTTAGATAAGGGAGACATAAAAAAAGTACCGGGACAGTACTCCGGGACAGGTTTGGGAAGCACTGCATACTATTATTTTTTCAGCCAGAGCAACACGGGGAGCTCACAGACAGAAAACCAGTGTTAAGATGTAATTTAATAAATATGCAGATGCAGAAGTTAGTTTTCAACAAAGGCAGAGGACAGAGTCAGAATTTTTTTTAATATATTTTTACTTTTTATATTTATAACTTGAATTAAGAAATTAAACAAGGTTACTGTGCAGGGCAAGCAAGCTACTGCCACACTAACGGGGGTAGGTTTATGCAGGAAGCACAGCTTTTCCAAATGTAAACATATAAAAAGGAATAAATAATCATTCATAATATTTTTTCACAAACTCTGTGTTGTGCATTTTCTGGTTACCAAATGTATATGCCTTTTTTTATTTATGCATCAGAAATAAGACAACTTCCATGGAATACCGCGTTATACAGTAAATTGTGTTTTTATGACTGGATTCCGTCCATGTTTTCTTCAGGAATCATAGAGCACTACTAATGTAGCTAACGAGTATGATAAACTCATTGTGAGAGTAGAAGACAGGGACATTGTTATTTATTTACTTAGCATTGAGTATCTCCAACTAGGTGACAATGTAACATTAAATCACATTCAACAGATTCAATCGACCACCGTACTGCCGTCTATTGGACTGCAGAAAAGATACTAACTTTTCAATCTGCTCCATTACTGACTGTACTGGCAAACTATGCTGACACTGTGTCTGTGCCTCGACAGGATGCGACAAAACAACTGTTGAAAATCATTTGAACTTCTGTCAGCACGTCATGAATAGAACTAGGCATCATTAACTGCATCCAATGTAGACAACATCACTGATTATTAGGGGTTCTACTCTACCCCGGTTGCGAGCAGTGCGGCGTGACAAAATACAATAGACTTGTTGCACAAGTGCCATGTGATTTGACCGATGTGTTAAGCATGAGTTCTGGACTGCAAAACTACGAATTAAAATAATTGTAATGTGACAATCAAATATAGGTATGGGTGGGTGGTGGTCAGAAAATTAGTAAAAGAAAATCTTATCGGCATCATATTTGCCAATACTGATATATCAGCTGATAATATTGGCTAAAAGATGTATCGGTTGGACTCTTAAGAATTTTTTTTAAATATAAGCATCAGTTTTGGCTGTGTCCTGCCTCAGATAAGCTTTGCTCATGACCACTCCTCAAGCCTAAGTTGGCCTGCTTTGGAACAAGTGGCACAAAACCATTGGGCTGTTGGCCCAGAGGAAGCCCCGACGAGGCATGATCCATCCCCAGACTGGCCCTTGCACATACTAGTACACTCACTTTTGGCTCAGTGGTGGAAATGCGGCTAATCAGGAGTGTTTCTTAGAGAAAATCCACCCCAAAAAGTTGCATCACTAAACTCATCCACCTTAAACATTTTAACAGATGTCTAGTCACAATGAGACACTGGGACCTGAGTACAATCCTTGGGTCACAGTCAGAAAGCATAGTGTTTGATGGGATTGAGCTCTGGACTCAGCCAAATGAAGCACTTACACACTCTCCTTGACAAAGTATTTTATTTAAGCTTCCTGTAATGCTGGGATCACTGCTGATTTGAAGCAGAAAAGGGCCATCCTCAAACTGTTGCCACACATTTCCAAAGCACAGGATTGTCCAGAATGTCATGAAAAACAGTCTCATTTCATTAATATTCTCAGCCAAACACTGGCATGATGCTTTTGGGTAGGCAGCGTTCTGCTTGGCACCTTCCAAAAACCAGATTTGTCCGTCAGACTGCCAGATGGTAAAGTATGATTCATCACTCTAAAAAATGTGTTGGCACAGCTCACAACAGCAGTGAGCTTAGAACACTCAACACTGTGGGTGCTGATCTCATGACCACAGACATGACTTTATGAAGCACCAGACAAACTATTTGTGTTGACAGTGTTTCCTGAGGCAGACTGGATCTCAACATTGACTGCAGTGATGTTGCTCCAAGACATTTACATTTAGCATCATCTTCAATCTCTTGACCACTCTATCGTTGCAGACAACTCATGTACAGACTTATTGGAGATGTAGTATCTACAGTGCTGAGACTGTCTGTGTAACTGTCTGAAAGAACAGCTGCAAGAATGAAGACTGAAATGAGAACTACAATCAAAGTGGTGGTACACAAAATTCAAGGGTTTGGGTGTCCCAGTGGGCACTGTTGGTATAATAATTTTGAAGTGAAAGCTACATCAAACCAACCAGACACTGTCTCAAAAAAAAACAAAAAAAAAACAAATCAACCCTTGAAACTCTGCACAAACAAAGGAGCACTTGTTAATGAAACTACAGAGAGGCCAGTGATCACTTTGAAGGATTTGAGCCGCTGAGAATGAAGTAAAGGTGAATCGGTCAACCATCAAGAGCTCTGGAGAACACAGAGGCACAGAAGAAACCATTACTCAAACAGACCATCAGCAGATCCCACACAAAGCTTGTGAGATGGTAATGACAGAGCATCCCTGAAGAACCTTTGAAACACAAAACGGCAAATGAAGACCTGCACTGGAATGTCGCAAAATGGAAACACATATAAGGGAAATCGTATACATCATGAGAGGTCCTGATGAAACCATGACCATAGTGATTCCATTCAAGAAGATATGAAGACACACCAATGTAGGTGTGATCTGGCGTAGAGCTGTCCAAGACCAGAGCATTCAAAAGCACTTTGAACTGCTGATCGATGAGTATGGGACAAACAAGATGACATGAAACTGAAACACAAACCACAACATACTTGTTTGCTTTTTTATACAGTTTGAATCAGTACAAGGCAAATCCCTGGAATGCTAATTATGGCTGGAGAGTTATTTCTGATCATTTTTCCACAGCACTCTCATGCTCAGAGTCTTCCCTCTATCCTCCTACAAGGACATGCTTGATGTTTGGCTCTGGGTTAGTGCAACCCAAGGCTGACCCCCAGAGTGCACGCGGTTCAGAATGTGGGCGAGACGGGCTGATGTTCAGTAAACAGGCTTCCTGAGCCGCCCCCTGAGGCCTGGGAGGCAGAGCTCAATAACATCTGCTGGTATTTCATGCTAGAGGGAATGGGTTTTGCATTTCCTTCCTCTGCAAATGTGCTTTTCCGATCAATACGAGCAAGAGCCTTTCGGCGCATCTGAAACGCTGGGTAGCAGTATATCTCTGCTGTGAAACACAGCACTGAAGGTCACTGGAGTTAGCGCTGGTAAAATCGTAATAATAATACACTACACGAGACGAGAAGCATGTTGTTTATAGGAGTGGTGTTCAAAATGCTACTACTACTGTGTTATGTATTATCCACACTGAAAAGTGTTTTTTGGTTGACAGTCTTGTTGAATAGGACAAGTATCTTATTGTATTTGAAGTCATGTGCTACGTAGAAATTCACTGCTGCTTCAACACAAATCTATAGATGTAAAATGGCTCTATGAACCTTGTATAAACTTGGATTTGTTTTAATTTAATTATTTATTTTTAATGCACAGAACATAGGCCTAAAATCGTTTCCATAATTAAGGCAGTTTGCATTAAGTTCAGATGGATATCATTTTATCAACCAGGTTATCTACAACAGTCTGCCATCCCAGAATTTTGTCAAAGAAAACAGTTTCATGTTAATAGAATCCTCTGTACAGAGCGAAACAGAAACTGCCTTTTTTCACATGCTCTTTAAACCAGCATTATAGGCCCATGAAACCCTCTCCAGGTCTATTTTTGTTTCTAAATTGCCCGCATACTGAATGTTACCAATCCCCATACTAACATCTGCAATCTGCAGTGGGTGAACTGCTGATAGGGATTTCACAGTATGAAAGTGTCAAGTTAAGAAGTAAATTATTCATTGGGTTCTTCCAGCAACTGTATCCAGTGTTTTCTTCTAGACAGCACTCGCAGTGTAGCCAGCGAACTCCCAAGATTTAGATCTCTTCCGGTTTAACATTATGATCAAATGATGGCCAGGGATATATTAAATGTCATGTGGATGTACATTTTTGTGGAAGCATCAATGCTGGACTGGATGGTGAAAATGTTATGTCTAAGATTTTGTAAAAAAAAAAAGAAAAAAAAAGAAAGAAAAACACTAACAGACTTCACTTGGAAAACAACTGAACCCATGAACTATCATTGTATGCATAAATGTGTGCATATTGGGGTCCTATCATTCATTAATTTATCATTATATTTTATTTAACCTGAGGACCACTTCTGTGTAAAGAATATTTTATATTTTAGTTTTCACCCTTTCTCTGACCTTTGCCATAAAATACAGAACAGACTCACTAGCCTGTGCAATGTCAGACAAATAGGAAAAGTCATTTCAGAGGCAGAGCAAAAATATTTGATTAAAGATTTTCTTGAGAATAACATGCGCACATATACACAGATTTACATATTTTACCACTCAATTTTTTTTTCTTCAATAAATTAATGCTTTTATTCAGGAAGGATGCATCAAATTGATAAAAAAGTGACTGGAAGGTCATTTAAAATGTTCAGGGGATCTGTATTTGAAATAAATGCTGATCTTCTAAATGCAAAGAATCCTAAAAAATAAAATGTATCAGTTTAAACAAAAATATTGAGCAGCACAACTGTTTTCATTGATATTAATCAGAAATGTTTCTTGAGCAGCAAATCAGCAAATTTTTCTGATTTCTGAAGATCATGTGACACTGAAGACTGGAGGAATGATGCTGAAAATACAGCGGAGCATCACAGAAATAAATTACAGATATTCAGAAGGATAACAGCTATTCTAAATTGTAATATTTTACAATATTATTGCTTTTACAGTATTTTTGATCAAATAAATGTATTCTTGGTGAACAGAAGAGACAAAAACACTTTAAAAATCTTTTGAGTTTGACAAATATTTAAATGTTAGTGTATATATATACTTGCCCTCCATAAATATTGGAACAGTAAAGACTAAATTGCTTTCTCTGCTGTGTAGTCAAGACACAGCAAACAGAACAAATTTGTCTTTACTGTTCCAATACTTATGGAGGGCACTATATATTACTGTACCAGGTTATACAACAGACAATGCAGCTGACTTCCTCTCTGGTTGAGTATGCTTGCAAGAGATCTAACAATTGGATGATGAAACGAGGGTGTATCCTGTTAAGTTTTATCACCATTAGTCAAACTGCAGGCCAAGGTAGTCACGGGTACTTGCATGAAGGTGAAGGTTGCATTGAGAATGTAATTTTCAAATATGAATAAATGCTCCCAGATGATGAAAAGTCCCCTTTGAGGCCCGAGCATTTTCCACATGCCAGAGGAACAACATTAGGACAGAAGGTAGTGTTCTTCTGCAATGGAAACCAGCTGTTGCTCCCTAATAACTGCAGCATGAAGTCTTTTCCTCTCCACTATCACACAGATGCCCCAAACACACAGAATAGGGGCAGATCAGGTGAAATGCTGAGTGGAGCAGCTCTGAAACGTTAGCCTTCATTTTCCCAGTTGAAGAAGAGTCAGAAAATAGAACAGACATCTAGGTCAGGATCTCTTCACCTTCCCCTTGAAGTCATTAAAATGAGTTTAAATTAGACTCCTTAAGGTAATTATTGCACCATTTGTAAATATTTGTGTTAGGGATGTTGATTTAATGCATTCATTTGATGAGATTAATGATGCGAAATAACACTTGATGCAGTGTCTGATGAACATGATGCAGGATTACTGACTGACTGACTGCGTGATGAAGCCTATCAGAATGCAGTTATATGAGCCTAAAATTCAAGTTTCAAAATGTTCACATTTTAATCAATGCAGTAATCCATTAAGCCAGTGGTTCTCAAACCTTTTACAATGGCCCCCCTGGGGCATTTAGCCTAACATTACCCCTACTTAGACCGCAGTCACACCTTTTCCATTAAGTGGAAATATTTACCCCCTTAAATTGATTTACAGGTGCATTTTACCTATTACAAAGTTTTTCTAGCACTATTAATTGTATGTCATGTTTTATGTCATATTCTTAACATTTCATTTCATTAAGTGTATGGTCACGGGGTGAAGAATCACTCGACAAGGGTTGCGTGAATTAAATGCCCCGGAGGGTGGATTTATTTATAAGGTTAGGGTGCCTGGTGAAGTGAGCTGATCCACTTTCTGTTGGCTGGTGCTTCCCGTGTGCTCTTCGTACTCTTTGGTGCCAATCAAAGTGGTTGCCAGGGTGACGCGGATTCCTCCGGGCTAGCCGAGCGGGCTAGGGGGAGGAGTCTTGGGCAACGTGACCTGACAGGTCAAGCCGCTTCACTTCGGCCTCCAGGCCCGGCCAGTGGAAGCGGTCGCGGATGCGTTGGGTGGTGTTGGCTGCTGCAAGGTGTCCTGCCATGGGGTGGGAATGTGCTAGTTCCAGGATGGTCTCGGTCTTGGCTCGAGGCACGACTAGCAATTATTCTCCTCGCCCCTCCGCTGGGCGACACAATACAGTAGGCCATTCTCTATGACAAAATGTGGGAGAGGGTGGGGCCGGGGGAGGACGTCCTCTTCATCCATGACTCACCCCTGACTCCAACAGTGCTGGAGTTGGTCGTCTTCCCGCTGTTCCTTGGTGAAAGAGCCCCCTCCAGCAGCCTGTTGGTACACATCATAGAAAAGATTAGTAGATTAGGAGGGGGCCTCACCTTCTCTCCCACTGTCGGAGACGAGCAGGGCCAGCCAGCGGCGGGTCCAGGCGGCCGCCTCGGCCTCCGACGGTTCCCCTTGGGGCTTGCAGGCTGAGTAGATGGGGCAAGAAGCTTGTCGAAGCCAGGCCAATCCCTTCTGAGCAATATGGCCACCGGCAGGTCTTTCACCAGGCCTACCTCCACCGGCCAGGTGCCTTGTGGGGATGAGATGACCATCTCACGGGCCGGTACTTGACGAGTGTCTCCGTGCACATAGGTAATCGGCAGGAAGTTTTTCTGGCCGCTTCGAGGGGTGCACAACCGTGACTGGATGAGGGTGACCGCACTGCCTGAGTCCAGCAGGGCCAGGAATCGTCTTCCATCCACCCTCACCTCTGCTTCGGGGGCTCCCGTTGGTACTCGCTGTTGGACGATGCAGCCTGCCAACCAGGCTCGCGGAGGCTCATCTTGCGGTGGGGGAACCATTGGCCTGCTGACCGGTCGCGCGGTGCATTCGAGCGGGCGTTGCTCCTGGACCACCCTCCGGGGGAATGGCAGCAGCCGGTCCCCTGCCCCGCTGAGATGGACAGCATCCGCCAGCTCAATCACCTCCACCAGCACCCTGACGTTAATTGGGTTCCTCATCCCGACGGCTTGTCGGTGGGCGCGAGGTAGTGCGTGAAGGAGGTGATCGACTACCACTCATTCCACTACCTGTGTTGGGGTGGGGTCTCCCTCCAGCAACCAATGTCGGCTGAGTTCGACTGTCTGGGCACGGGCTGGCACCCGGGGCTTGTATTCCCATTCGTGAAACTGCTGGGCGGCGCACACAGGGGAGAGGCCGAGCCTCGCCAGGATCTCTCGCTTGACTTTGGCATAGTTGTCGGTGGTCGTCAAGGGGAGCGAGAAGTAAGCCCTCTGTGCTTCACCGGTGAGGAGGGGTGCCAGCGCACGTGCCTATTCCTCCTCGAGCCATCTCTCACGGTGGGCGGTGTTCTCAAAGACTTGAAGGAAGGCCTCCACATCGTCATCGGCTGTCATTTTTGGTAACAGGCGGGTGGCTTGTGCCCGAGGCTGAGGTAGCGGAACATACTGGGCTGCGGCGGCCTGGACGTTATGCGAGTTCCTCCTCCATCCTGCCCAGGTGAGTGGCGAGGTGTTCCGTTATTTGCTGCTGGCGGATGCTCACTTCAGTGAGGCGTTGTAAGACGTCCTCCATCGCGGGGACATCCGCGCCGCCTTCTGTGGTGCTGGTGACACAAACAGGGAAAGAGGGGGAAAAAATTAGGAGCGGTGATCTTGTCGCTAATTCTTCACTGTTTTGCCCGCATTCTCCACCACTTGTCATGGGGTGAAGAATCACTCGACAAGGGGTGCGTGAATTAAATGCCCCGGAGGGTGGATTTATTTATAAGGGTAGGGTGCCTGGTGAAGTGAGCTGATCCGCTTTCTGGTGGCTGGTGCTTCCCGTGTGCTCTTCGTGCTCTTTGGTGCCAATCAAAGTGAAAGTGGGTGTCTTGACGCGCTCCAAAGTGGGTGGGCTGTCTGTCACTCGCTGCTTTCTGTGAAGAAATGAGAGAGGGATTAGACCAGCGTTGCATTCGGTTCGAGAAGGTCTTCTGAGTGCAGCGTGTGCTGCTTAAGAGTGTCCAGACTAAAGGGGAGCAGCTGTGACCGATCAGCCGGTGATGAGGACGTGCAGGTGCTTTACATTGGTTGCCAGGGCGACGCTGATTCCTCTGGGAATGCTCGTCACAGTATTATACATTTTTTCCTTTCTCTTTGGAATGTTACAAGCTGTTTGTGAATAGAAAGATTTCCTAAAGTTGAAAAGACTAAAGTCTCAAACCCAAAGAGATATTTTATGTGTTATAAATAATTTGTTTGGCCTTCCAAAAGAGGACACAAGTAGAAATCAGTGGTTAAGTTGCATTTACAACACTGTTCCAGAACAGTTCAACCCAAATATTCAGATGTGTGCAGCGCAATTTAAGGAGGACTGTTTCCTGATCCTGGGAGAGTAGACTACAATGACGACTAGGGATGTAACGGTACGTGTATTCGTACCAGACCGTTTCGGTACAGGGCTTTCGGTACGGTGCACGTGTGTACCGAATGACGGAATGCAATATTTTGTGCGCGGATTATAAGTACATTTTCGTGTTTCCAAACGAACATATTTAGTGGAGGAAGTCTCCACGTACAGCTCAAATCCCGCCCTGCAAGGTGGGCGACACACTGGATGCGTGGCGCAAGTGTCTCAGCTGCGTGGCGTGTCCGTTTTTAATTAGGCTCCCATGTTAACAGGTTAGAGCTTGCAGCCTGCCTGAGTGAGATGCGGATCTCAGGCGCGGTTCGAGCTGCGCGGAAAACGTGTGCATGCTAGAAATAGAACTGACGCCTATTTTTCACGCGATACGCAAGCATGTTGGAAGCCTTTCCAGGCAAAATAGAATAGGAAAATATGTTTATATGTCATTTTGTACACAAATACATATTAATTCATGACACTTTGATGTTTGAAACATAAGGTTGTAGGTTGACATAAATTCAGATATAAATGTAATTTAAAAAATAAATTAATAATTATCGATTTTCAAATATTGCACCTGTCAAACTTTGTCTATTTTGCCATCAATACTGTTGATGGTGTCCTTTATCAGTAGGCTTTATATTTATGCTCAACATGAAGTAAAGATATTGTTGTCATGAAGACAAGAGCCTGGTCTGTCAGCGGTCTCCCTGTCACCTACAGCAGCAGGCACTGCATGGTTCTTGTGAAGCAGGCCTACATGCTGGGATTGGTAATGCTGCACTGTAATCATAGTTATTTATTTATATTTTTCATTATATTTTATTATATGATATTGGTTTGAGATTGAGAGTATTTATATTCTTATTTAGTGGAGAACTTTGCAGCAGTATTTTATTTCTTATTCTTTTTTATTTTATATATAATTTATTAAAAAGTATTTTTTTAAGTGTATAATAGTAATAAACAACCTGCAGTTTAATGTTTGCATGTCTTTCCCTTACTGTACCGAAAATGAACCGAACCGTGACTTTAAAACCGAGGTACGTACCGAACCGTGATTTTTGCATAACGTTACACCCCTAATGATGACTGTTCTGACTCACAGTCTGTAAGTACGTTAACATATGTAAAGAATTTGCCAATGATGAGAGTCTTGAGCAGTGTAGAGTAGCGCTTGTTGTTTTTTCATTTCTCCGATCACAAATGCAGACATGGTTTTATGTTTACGTGGTACGATGCAAAGCAACACGTAAAAAGACAAATGGATCTGACAATCTGACAATGCTTTTCATAGGTGTTCCTTTACTTCCTGCTCCTGCCCCGTTAACTGTACTGAAGCTCATTCAGGAGATTCTAGTCTCGCAGTACATTGAGAATGTGAGCTCTGAATCACATCCGATCTGAGTTCCAGTGCGGCAGCAGCAGCCACCATTGTTTTAATAGGGTCGTGGGTCATAGGGTCATATTAGTCGTGTTGTGTTGTGTAGTGTCGTGTCAGTGAGGTACATGAAAGCTCCTCTAAGCCCTGAGCATGTGAGTGATGCTATTCCCAGGGGTTCAATCAATCAATCACCTTTATTTATATAGTGCTTTAAACAAAATACATTGCGTCAAAGCACTGAACAACATTCATTTGGAAAACAGTGTCTCAATAAATGATAGTTAAAGGCAGTTCATCATTGAATTCAGTTATGTCATCTCTGTTCAGTTTAAATAGTGTCTGTGCATTTATTTGCAATCAAGTCAACGATATCGCTGTAGATGAAGTTACCCCAACTAAGCAAGCCAGAGGCGACAGCGGCAAGGAACCGAAACTCCATCGGTGACAGAATGGAGAAAAAACCTTGGGAGAAACCAGGCTCAGATGGGGGGCCAGTTCTCCTCTGACCAGACGAAACAAGTAATTCAATTCCAGACTGCAGCAAAGTCAGATTGTGCAGAAGAATCATCTGTTTCCTGTGGTCTTGTCCTGGTGGTCCTTTGAGACGAGGTCTTTACAGGGGATCTGTATCTGGGGCTCTAGTTGTCCTGGTCTCCGCTGTCTTTCAGGGCAGTAGAGGTCCTTTCTAGGTGCTGATCCACCATCTGGTCTGGATACGTGCTGGATCCGGGCGACTGCAGTGACCCTCTGATCTGGATACAGACTGGATCTGGTGGCTACGGTGACCTCGGAATAAGACAGAAACAGACAAATATTAGCGTAGATGCCATTCTTCTAATGATGTAGAAAGTACAGTGTTATGTGAAGTGTTTCCGGTTCCAGTTTACCTAATTAATGCAGCCTAAAAATCCTTTAACGGATTTGGATATTAAAAGCATATTAATATGTTATGTGTATGCCAGGTTAAAGAGATGGGTCTTTAATCTAGATTTAAACTGCAAGAGTGTGTCTGCCTCCCGAACAATTTTAGGTAGGTTATTCCAGAGTTTAGGCGCCAAATAGGAAAAGGATCTGCCGCCCGCAGTTGATTTTGATATTCTAGGTATTATCAAATTGCCTGAGTTTTGAGAACGTAGCGGACATAGAGGAGTATAATGTAAAAGGAGCTCATTCAAATACTGAGGTGCTAAACCATTCAGGGCTTTACAAGTAATAAGCAATATTTTAAAATCTATACAATGTTTGATAGGGAGCCAGTGCAGTGTGGACAGGACCGGGCTAATATGGTCATACTTCCTGGTTCTAGTAAGAACTCTTGCTGCTGCATTTTGGACTAGCTGTAGTTTGTTTACCAAGCGTGCAGAACAACCACCCAATAAAGCATAACAATAGTCTAACCTTGAAGTCATAAATGCATGGATTAACATTTCTGCATTTGACATTGAGAGCATAGGCCGTAATTTAGATATATTTTTGAGATGGAAAAATGTAGTTTTACAAATGCTAGAAACGTGGCTTTCTAAGGAAAGATTGCGATCAAGTAGCACACCTAGGTTCCTAACTGATGACGAAGAATTGACAGAGCAACCATCAAGTCTTAGACAGTGTTCTAGGTTATTACAAGCAGAGTTTTTAGGCCCTATGATTAACACCTCTGTTTTTTTCTGAATCTAGCAGTAAGAAATTACTCGTCATCCAATTTTTTTATATCGACTATGCATTCCATTAGTTTTTCAAACTGGTGTGTTTCACCGGGCTGCGAGGAAATATAGAGCTGAGTATCATCAGCATAACAGTGAAAGCTAACACCATGTTTCCTGATGATATCTCCCAAGGGTAACATATAAAGCGTGAAGAGTAGCGGCCCTAGTACTGAGCCTTGAGGTACTCCATACTGCACTTGTGATCGATATGATACATCTTCATTCACTGCTACGAACTGATGGCAATCATATAAGTACGATTTAAACCATGCTAATGCACTTCCACTGATGCCAACAAAGTGTTCAAGTCTATGCAAAAGAATGTTGTGGTCAATTGTGTCAAACGCAGCACTAAGATCCAATAAAACTAATAGAGAGATACACCCACGATCAGATGATGAGAGCAGATCATTTGTAACTCTAAGGAGAGCAGTTTCAGTACTATGATAGGGTCTAAATCCTGAATGGAAATCCGCACATATACCATTTTTCTCTAAGAAGGAATATAATTGTGAGGATACCACCTTTTCTAGTATCTTGGACAGAAAAGGGAGATTCGAGATTGGTCTATAATTAACAAGTTCTCTGGGGTCAAATTGTGGTTTTTTTATGAGAGGCTTAATAACAGCCAGTTTGAAAGTTTTGGGGACATATCCTAATGACAATGAGGAATTAATAATAGTCAAAAGAGGACCTATGACTTCTGGAAGCACCTCTTTTAGGAGCTTAGATGGTATAGGGTCTAACATACATGTTGTTGGTTTAGATGATTTAACAAGTTTATACAATTCTTCCTCTCCTATAGTAGAGAATGAGTGGAACTGTTCCTCAGGGGGTCTATAGTGCACTGTCTGATGCGATACTGTAGCTGACGGCTGAATGGTTGCAATTTTATCTCTAATAGTATAAGTTTTAGAAGTAAAGTAGTTCATAAAGTCATTACTGTTGTGGTGTTGGGAAATGTCAAAACTTGTTGAGGCTTTATTTTTCGTTAATTTAGCCACTGTATTGAATAAATACCTGGGGTTATGTTTGTTTTCTTCTAAAAGAGAAGAAAAGTAATCAGATCTAGCAGTTTTTAATGCTTTTCTATAGGATATGCTACTTTCCCGCCAAGCAATACGAAATACCTCTAGTTTTGTTTTCCTCCAGCTGCGCTCCATTTTTCGGGCTGCTCTCGGGTTATGGCAGTAGATGTATAGTGAAGCACACAGGAGCAGGTGCATTAACAGATTATTTCTCTCATAGTGTACACTTAGCTGATGAACTGGATGGACACTAATGCTGCATTAGTGCTGTATTAATTGTTTTTTGCGCCGATGCAAGATGGCAGCCTCCATGATGTGCACTGCAGTTGTTTTTGTTAGGTTGTTTCTGTCCTTAGTTATATTTCTGCAATCAGTTTCACCAGAGATGAATTGCTGAACATTCGGCACCACACATCACCCAAAATATTACCGGTTTTCTACTATTCTGATGTTTTCCTGGACATTTTTGTCAGCGGAGCAGCTGTATTGATCACGCGTGTCAGGAAGGAAAGACATGGGAAGAGATCCGGCACGCTTGTTAAACTCAGAAATCGCTGATTTCAAACGCTGTTACCTAACATCCATCTGGCGAACCTCCGCTCTCTACCCAACAAAACGGACAAACTCCTTCTGCTCTCCTGGACAAATAAGGATTTCTCACACTCTGCTGGTCTGTGTTTCACTGAAACTTGTCGAAACGACACCATTCCAGACAGTGCGCTCCATCTGCCGGGCTTTCAGCTGTTCAGAGCGGACCACGATGCAGAATCATAGAGGAAATCGCATGGCGGCGGCACATGCTCTTACATCAATGAATGGTGGTTTACAGATGTAACAGTGTTAAAGATGTGCTGTTCAGATCTAGAAACACTCTTCATTCACTGCAAGTCGTTCTATTTGCTGCAGAAGTTTCACTCGTTCATTCTCGTGAATGTTTGCTTTCCTCAGCAAGTGCACGTGAGCCTGACTTTACAGAAACTCGCTGATCAGATCACAGTGACAGAACAACAACACCCGGCCTTTGTTTTAATAATTTTTGGGGACTTTAAACTGTTAACCTGACCCCCCATTATGGGACTCACAGATGAAAGTGCTCTACCAAACTTATAATTGCAATAGTTCCCTACTTCAGTGTGTTACAAACATAATTGTGGTGTCTTTAGAAAGAAGACCCTTTGGGCTTCACTTTTCATCAACAAGATTTGATAATGCTCAAAAATATTAAAAGTTATAGACACTGAAGTGCCTTGAATTTTTTTTTAACACTCTTAAATATTTTTATTTGATATAAAAATACATGAAATGAGTCCTAGAGCCATCTAGAAAAGTAATGGGTTAAAGCCACATGCCTCATGAGTTTCTATTTCAAATCTGAATAAAATATCGTGAAAAATGGGACTCCTACAAATATTTTTATGAGACTATTTCTATACCTCCAACCCCCCAAATATAAGAAAATATATTTCCCAACAGTATTGAAGGCTTCTACAAACTATTTAGTCAGTAAACATACCACTACATAGGTTTTTTTTTTTTTTTTTCAATTATAAAACACTAGACAGAAACTTCATATAAGTGATTTATTTGAGCACTAGAAAAATACAATAATTTGAGTAAGAAAAATAAGAATAATAAAAAAATAAAAAAAGATTTAACTTTGTTTGCCAATTACAGAACATCCTGAGATTGCTAGAAATGCATCTTTTACAATGAATTATGATGCAAATAAGTGCTGATGTGCTGATTGCCACTTATACAGATGGTAATAACACAAATGTGCCAAAGTAAATAATCCACTCTCTCTATTCATATAGACGCGTTCACTTTGATAGCCGTGATCATACAGTGATAGCTGATTTGGGCTGATTTGCACTCAAACAAATGGTAATCATGCAGATACATTCAACATAAAACACACTCTCACATATATAAAAACTGTTTAAAAATAAAACAAACAAAGGAAATGCGATCGCTGTAAGTTCCGCCTCCATCAGCTGACCGGTGCGTCAGAGCGCGTCACATGCTCCCAGGATTGACCGGCAAATTCAAATAAACTATCTTCGGCCTATTTTTCATTCATTCTTTTTTCCAGTGGATCACCTCATTCTGTTTGTGACACTGTACGCTGCAAAACCATGCCGTGTTTTTACTACCAAGACGCAGTTTCCGACCGTGAGTTATTCCATACCGGACGCAAACAGTTCTGTCGCTGAAGAAATGAAACATAAAAAAAGGAATTATGATCCATATTACAACGTTATTGCTTCGTTGGACTAAACGTGCTTCATGAGATGTCGTTCAGTGAACCCTTGCCTTTCTAACTAAACTGGGATTTACATCTGTGGATGTGTTTATGACTCGTTATTACCACAGATCTGGTATGTACAGCGTTTTCATTGCTTATGATTTTATGTGTACTGCTTACACAAATGTAGCAAATACAGTCTTTATAAGCTTTCCATTGAAAAACAGCGATCTGTCGTCGATGCTTGAGGCTTAGATCTTTATAATGATACATAGTTTGTCAAGATTAAATTTGTCCCATTTCATTTAATCTATTCATAAACACTGACACGTGCGAGTTGAGTGGCTTTGAGGACGAGGGCGTCGGGGTGCAGGTTAACAGGTTTTAATAAAGTAAATGTCTCCTGTGAACTGCCAAAATACTGAAGGCAAATCACATGTCCCACCAGAGACAATATTGGATCACTGTTGCACCACAATAACGGATATCACTCTGTTCCACGAGCAGCTTTGGGACGTTCTGATCACCTTCTGGTTCATCTTATACCGTCCTACAGGCAGAAACTTAAATCTGCTAAACCTGTAGTAACGACAGTAAAAAGATGGACTAATGAAGCAGAGCAGGATTTACAATCTTGTTTTGACCTCACTGATTGGAGTGTTTTTGAAGCTGCTGCCACCGATCTGGATGAACTCACAGAGACCGTAACATCATATATCAGTTTCTGTGAGGATATGTTCACCCGCCCTGAACACCTCTCCACACAACCGTTCACACCATTCACACCTCCTGCAACCCCCCTCTCCCCCACACCTGCAGTTCTTTTAACTAAATGACAACAGGCCTGTGGCTCTAACGTCTGTAGTCATGAAGTCATTTGAAAAACTGGTGCTGGCCCACCTGAAGGACATCACTGGGCCCTTGCTGGATCCTCTTCAGTTTGCCTACAGAGCAAACAGGTCTGTGGACGATGCAGTAAACATTGGACTGCATTATGTTCTGCAACACCTAGACAGACCGGGGACTTATGTGAGGATCCTGTTTGTGGACTTCAGCTCGGCCTTCAACACGATCATCCCAAACCTTCTCCTGCCCAAACTAACTCAGCTCTCCGTGCCCACCTCCATCTGTCAGTGGATCAACAGCTTCCTGACAGACAGGCAGCAGCTAGTGAGGTTGGGAAAATACACATCCAGTACCCGTACAATCAGCACCGGAGCTCCCCAGGGCTGCGTTCTCTCCCCACTGCTCTTCTCCCTGTACACTAATGATTGCACATCTAAGGACCCCTGTGTCAAGCTCCTGAAGTTTGCAGACGACACCACACTCATCGGCCTCATTCAGGACGGTGACGAGTCTGCTTACAGACAGGAGGTAAAAGAGCTGGCTGTCTGGTGCAGTCTCAACAATCTGGAGCTTAACACGCTCAAAACAGTGGAGATGATCGTGGACTTCAGGAGAACCCCCCCTGCACTCCCCCCACTCACCATCATGAACAGCACTGTGACTGCAGTGGAGTCATTCAGGTTCCTGGGCACCACTATCTCTCAGGACCTGAAGTGGGACATTCACATTGACTCCATTGTGAAAAAGGCCCAGCAGAGGTTGTACTTTCTCCGCCAGCTGAGGAAGTTTAACCTGCCACAGGAGCTGCTGAAACAGTTCTACTCCACCATCATTGAATCCATCCTCTGCACTTCAGTAACTGTCTGGTTCAGCTCAGCTTCTAAATCTGACCTCAGAAGACTACAGAGGGTAGTCCGGACTGCTGAGCGAATCATCGGTTCAACTCTCCCTTCTATTCAAGAACTGTACTTATCCAGAGTGAGAAAAAGGGCTGTCAAAATCACTCTGGACCCCTCACATCCAGCACACTCCCTCTCTGAACTGTTGCCATCTGGTCGACGCTACAGAGCACTGAGCACTAGAACAACCAGACACAGGAACAGTTTCTTCCCTCAGGCAATCCATCTTATGAACAGCTGATAATAACTGTGGAACACACTACACTATTTATTCATTCATACACTTATTTATCTAACACACACTTAGTCTACACTTCAAATTTGCACATAAAATAACTGTACATACAAAACTGCCTATTGTTATATACCTGCACATACAATTGTCAGTTTGTATATTGTTATTCTTCACTTACTTTCTATTTTTTTTTTTTTTTTTATCATCTGTGTTTTGTTCTGTCGCTGTAATTCTGTTGCACTGTGGAAGCTTCTGTCACAAAAACAATTCCTCATATGTGTAAACATACCTGACAATAAAGCTGATTCTTGGGGAAGTCGTGGCCTAATAGTTAGAGAGTCGGACTCACAATCGCAACCGTGTGTGTGTGTGTGTGTGTGTACACGTACTTCGGCTGGGCTAAATGTAGAGTTTGGGTCACCATACTTGGCTGAATGTCACGTCACATTCTGATTTTGAATCTGATTAGGTGTGCAGTGGACAGACATTCATCTGAAAGACAGCTTCTACCAAGAACCAAAAAAAAAAAAAAAAAAAAAACAGGTTTCATGTTTTCAGCTGTAGTTTCACACTTGACTTACCTTCATTAAAAGCTCATTCATACATGTATGATCAGAAATTATCAGAGCCAATTGCTCTACATGTACTGCATGTTCTTAAAGGCTGAGACTGATTTAATCCAAAACTTATAATCACTGATGAAAAAATTTGAGTAGATATGAAACAGAAATGTATATATGATTTTGATGTGTTTATCTTATCAAATTAAGTCTCAAAGCTTGCATACACAAAGGTTCATGAGTGAATCAGTTGTTAATTCAGTAAATTATTAATAGTAATTACTTCTGGTTAATTCAGTGAAGCACTCTTTAAAAGGATTTAACACAAGAACTTGGTCTTTAGACTGGTTCATCAACAGAACCAGCTCATATGGCATCATGATAAAGACCTCTTGTCTTTGTATTATAGTGTTTGCCTGGATTTTAGCTCCTCACCCAGAGGACAACTTTCGCTTATCTCAGTGATGTGACCTTACGAGTTCATATTCCCAATCATGGAGCCGCTGCAAGCAGTGACACACAACAAAAGCAATCATTTACCATGACTTACAATTAGTCAGTAGGGAGCAGGGGTCAACCGATTATCAATATTAACCATTTTTGGCTCTATTTGGCTCTGATGCAGCCTGTCAGAAATCACCACTCTGTGGCGAATGGAATCGTGGAGTCCAGTCATATAAATGGAATTTACTGAATGGTGCAAAATGTCATGGAATTTGTCAATGTTTGGATGAATTAATCAAAAGTAGGTCAGTACACTTAAATAAAGTCGCAATATGGACTGGTATCTGTAAATATTAAGCCGCAAGGATACTATTTAAATATGAATCCAGCATGTTCTGTGTTTCTCTGAGTATGTAAATGGAACAGATGTGCAGTTTTGTTTTCTACACAGACAAAGTGTGCGATGCACACTGTTATTTCAGCTTCTGTCGTCTCACTACATGATAACATAAATACATGAACAACATCTCCAGAACTGCTCTGACTCCCCCTGAGAGTCACTTCATGAATATTTGACAGTTTAATTTGAATAAAACTATCGTCATATCATTTAAAGAGGCTACAGAAACTTAAAAGTTCCTCATGACAACCCATCAAAATATAAGTTTGGTTTAAAGAAATAATCACAAATATATTACTGTAGTGCAGTATGATATACATAATACTACTCAGGGACAAAAGTTTTTCGTTGCTACAATTGATTTAGATAAATTGGAAAAAATTAGGGGGAAAGAAACATGTAGCACTCTTGTGCACCATCCCAGTTGCTCCAAAAAAAAAAATGCATTTTATGATGCAGTAAAAGCACGAGCCATTCCACATCTGTGACCGCGCCCCCTCTCTTTATCACCTCCTGTTTGCGGCTGAAGACAAATTATCAACATAATTAATGAACAGCTAGGCTATATCTGGGAAAAGACATCAGGGCAGTCCAGCGCAGAGAAAATAAAAATAAAAAAGCCCCAAGATGAAACCCAGGCATCCCTTTCATGTAGCTACGTTCATAATCCTGTGAAACATTCTTAACTTTACGTCAGTAATGTGTTTTAATATGTGGTAATAATTTCACCACCACCAACAATGCATTTGACTTAATATTCTAGTTGTCATGCCTTAAATGTATTATATAAAAACAACTAGGCAATAATGATTGGTTAATTAATAATAAATTGGGGAAGTCGTGGCCTAGTGGTTAAAGAGTTTCACTCCTAATCCTAGGGTTGTGAGTTTGAGTCTCGGCACGGTAATGCTACGACTGAGGTGTCCTTGAGCAAGGCACTGAACCCCCAACTGCTCCCCGGGTGCTGCAGCATAAATGATGCCCACTGCTGCATTTTTTGTGCTTTTTTGAAGCTTTGATTGTGTTTACAGTGTGTAATATAACATGTGTTCATTATTCGCGTGTAAAAAAAAAAACTGTATTTTTCACACAATTCACCTACCCTCTGTAGTCTTCTGAGGTCAGATTTAGAAGCTGAGCTGAACCAGACAGTTACTGAAGTGCAGAGGATGGATTCAATGATGGTGGAGTAGAACTGTTTCAGCAGCTCCTGTGGCAGGTTAAACTTCCTCAGCTGGCGAAGGAAGTACAACCTCTGCTGGGCCTTTTTCACAATGGAGTCAATGTGAATGTCCCACTTCAGGTCCTGAGAGATGGTGGTGCCAAGGAATCTGAATGACTCCACTGCAGTCACAGGGCTGTTCATGATGGTGAGTGGGGGGAGTGCAGGGGGGTTTCTCCTGAAGTCCACGATCATCTCCACAGTTTTGAGCGTTTTAAGCTCCAGGTTGTTGAGACTGCACCAGACAGCCAGCTCTTTTACCTCCTGTCTGTAAGCAGACTCGTCACCGTCCTGAATGAGGCCGATGAGTGTGGTGTCGTCTGCAAACTTCAGGAGCTTGACAGAGGGGTCCTTAGATGTGCAATCGTTGGTGTACAGGGAGAAGAGCAGTGGGGAGAGAACGCAGCCCTGGGGAGCTCCGGTGCTGATTGTACGGGTGCTGGATGTGTATTTTCCCAACCTCACTAGCTGCTGCCTGTCTGTCAGGAAGCTGTTGATCCACTGACAGACGGAGGTGGGCACGGAGAGCTGATTTAGTTTGGGCAGGAGGAGGTTTGGGATGATCGTGTTGAAGGCCGAGCTGAAGTCCACAAACAGGATCCTCACATAAGTCCCCGGTCTGTCTAGGTGTTGCAGAACATAATGCAGTCCAATGTTTACTGCATCGTCCACAGACCTGTTTGCTCTGTAGGCAAACTGAAGAGGATCCAGCAAGGGCCCAGTGATGTCCTTCAGGTGGGCCAGCACCAGTTTTTCAAATGACTTCATGACTACAGACGTTAGAGCCACAGGCCTGTAGTCATTTAGTCCTGTAATTTTGGGTTTCTTAGGGATGGGGATGATGGTGGAACGTTTGAGGCATGAAGGGACTTCGCACAGCTCCAGCGATCTGTTGAAGATCTGTGTGAAGATGGGGGCCAGCTGGTCAGCACAGGATTTCAGACAGGCTGGTGTAACACAATCTGGGCCTGGTGCTTTTTTCCTTTTCTGCTTCCGGAAGACCTGGCGCACCGCATCCTCGCTGATCTGAATTGCAGGTGTGGGGGAGAGGGGGGATGCAGGAGGTGAGAATGGTGAGAGTGCTTGATTGGAGAGGTGTTCAGGATGGGTTGCAGGAGCTGTTAATGGTGTGAACGGTTGTTTGGAGAGGCATTCAGGGCTGGTTGCAGGAGTTGTGAAGGGTGTGAATGGTTGTGTGGGGAGGCATTCAGGGCAGGTGATGGGTGTTCTTCTTTCAAACCTTCAGTAAAACTCGTTCAGATCGTCTGCCAGTCGTTGATTCTCCACAGTGCTGGGGGGTGGTGTCTTGTAATTGGTGATCTTCTTTAGACTTTTCCACACTGATGCGGTGTCGTTCGAAGTGAACTGAGTCCTTATTTTTTCAGAATAATTCCTCTTTGCCACTTTGATCTCCTTTTCCAATGTGTATTTATCCTGTTTATACAAGACATTGTCCCCCTTCACGTAAGCATCTTCTTTGGCCTGACGGAGCTGTCTGAGTTTTGCAGTGAACCACAGTTTGTCATTATTGTAAATTAGTTGAGTCTTTGTAGGAATACACATATCCTCACAGAAACTGATATATGATGTTACGGTCTCTGTGAGTTCATCCAGATCAGTGGTAGCAGCTTCAAAAACACTCCAATCAGTGAGGTCAAAACAAGATTGTAAATCCTGCTCTGCTTCATTAGTCCATCTTTTTACAGTCCTTGATACAGGTTTAGCTGATTTTAGTTTCTGCCTGTAGGACGGTATAAGATGAACCAGAAGGTGATCAGAACGTCCCAAAGCTGCTCGTGGAACAGAGTGAAATGCATCCTTTATTGTGGTGTAACAGTGATCCAATATATTACTGTCTCTGGTGGGACATGTAACATGCTGTCTGTATTTTGGCAGTTCACGGGAGAGATTGGCTTTGTTAAAGTCCCCAAGAATGATTAAAACAGAGTCCGGGTGTTGTTGTTCTGTGTCTGTGATCTTATCAGCGAGTTTCTGTAAAGCTGAGCTCACATGCGCTTGAGGATAGATGTAAACACTGACCAGAATGAACGAGTGAAACTCCCGCGGCGAATAGAACGGCTTGCAGTTAATGAAGTGTTTCGAGATTTTAGGCACATCTTTTAACACAGTTACATCTGTACACCACCGTTCATTGATGTAAAAGCATGTCCCGCCGCCGCGCGATTTTCCAGTTGATTCTGCGTCGCGGTCCGCTCTAAACAGCTGAAAGCCCGGCAGATGGAGCGCACTGTCCGGTATGTTGTCATTCAGCCAAGTTTCCGTGAAACACAGAGCAGCAGAGTGTGTGAAATCCTTATTTCTCCGAGAGAGCAGAAGCAGTTTGTCCGTTTTGTTAGGTAGAGGGCAGAGATTTGCCAGATGGATGTTAGGCAACTGCATTCGAAATCAGCGTTTTCGAGTCTCAGGAGCGCGTCAGCTCTTTTTCCCCGTCTGCACGTCCTCTTGAAATGTGTGATCAGAGCAGCCGTTCGGCCGACAAGAATGTCAAGCAAAACATCAGAATAGTTGAAAACTGGTGATATATCAGGAGATGTGTGTTGCCGAATGTCCAGCAATTCGTCCCTGGTGAAACTGATTGCAGGAATATAACTAAAGACAGGACAAACTAACAAAAACACAAAAACAAATTATTGTTTTATTAATACTAATTTCATATGATTGGTACCTTTTTTATATTGTTTCATAATATATCGTCTTAAATATAAATTGTATAAAGCTTATAAACATATACATTTGAATTTGAAATATAAAAATTATGCCATTGCAAAGATGAAAAGAAAACACTCCTGTAATTCACTTTAAGGATTCACATTTCACCTTGTATTAGAAAGGTAATTTTTTTTATCATAATTTACTTGATAGAAGAAAGCAGTTGAACAACAGAAGAGGACAGAAGCTTGTAAGTGTTTTGTTTCTTTACTCATTAGATTTTAGCATGGTAGTCGTTGCTGGGCAAATCAAAAATCTTTACTGGCCTTAGTGTGTATCAGTCACTCCTCACTTCCTTCTCTACAAATGTCTCCACTGCTAAGAATGGCATACTCCCTAAGCAATTTTTCAAAATCTTCTCTACTCTTCTCTGTCCCCTCTCACCTCCTTCATCAAAGTGAAAGTGAAAGTGACGTGACATTCAGCCAAGTATGGTGACCCATACTCTCTGCATTTAACCCATCCAAAGTGCACACACACAGAGCAGTGAACACACACACACTGTGAACACACACCCGTAGCAGTGTTCATCATTTATGCTGCGGCGCCCGCGGAGCAGTTGGGGGTTTGATGCCTTGCTCAAGGACACCTAAGTCGTGGTATTGAAGGTGGAGAGACTCTTTGTGCTGAGGACTTTGCAATATTCTTCATAAATAAAATAAAACCATCAGCGGCCAATTCTCCACACCTCAAACAAATACACACTCTCTTTTCTTCTTCTCTCCACTCTTGGAGGCAAGACGTTTCCAAACATATCCTTTCCAGTTATCCTTCTACTTGTCTGCTTGATTCTATCCTTCAGGCCATTTCTTCTTCAGTTATACCTGCACTCACTCACATCATTAACACCTCTCTTCACACTGGTACCTTTCCCACAGCATTTAAGAAGGCTTGGGTAAGCCCACTGCTTAAGAAATGCTCTCTAAATCCAGCACCTTTAGAAAACTAAAGACAGGTTTCCCTTCTTCTATTCATTGCAAAATAGTGATGCAGTGACACCATTTTTTCAGAACCGATCCTATCCGATTGGTTGTAACACCCGCCCTATTGGTTTTTCATTTCCGGCTCCATGTGCTGCAGGAGAAAAGGCTGGTAGCAGGCAAATCAGTTGGACCACTTGATGTGCAGCTAGTTTGATGTCCAGCTGACTATTCCATCTTGACTTAATTCTTGTCTTTTATTATGTTAACAGTGACGTTGGTTATTGTATTGTTTGCTTACTTTTGTATTTCCATGCAGGAGCTGAGGGTCACTGATGCAGGTGCTCTAGGGCTGTGGTAGTTGGGTCTCCCGTTCATTTAAGAGTGGTGTATTTCACCAGTGTGGTGTGGTGCGAGTATTGAGTTTATTTAGCTTTCTTTGGTTTTTATAATGTACTTGCAGTTGGTTGACTAAAGTGTTTTATAAGAACCCATGACTCTGTCCAATTACTCGCTGATAACAAACATGTGTGCTTTGAGTACCTAAAAGCCGGTGGCTTGTAATATATTTTTAGGGTTCAAGTCCCTATGGCATAGTCAACAACCAAAATTATGTCAATAGTCTAATTATTTCTGTAGTTTAGGCCGATTCCTGTCTTGCTGGTATGCGTTCGGTCATATACTACATATACATAACTTCATTTTAATGAAAAATAACAAATAAAAAAAATATATAATCAGAATCTTTGACAAAAATAATATTATAAACTATGTTACTGGATAATTCAGCAGCAAAACATACAATAATAATTTTATAAAATCTAGTGAAATTTTATTTACAAATAAAAGTGTATAAGTCTAAAATCTGGCAAAATATTACACATTGCTCTTTGTATTGTAAAATACATTAATAAAAAAACAAGTATATATATTTATATAGAAATCTAAAAGACATTTATTTTAAAGCTATAGCACAGTAATAAAGTCAACATGATAGATAGGACAGAAAAAGAAAAAATATTAATAATCTATTATAATACTAAAGGTGCCAATATAATATTCTTTTTCTGTTCTGTCTGTTTTCTTTTTATTTATTATATTATTTAAAAGCCGTTGCTGTGTGTACTGCGTTTAAGCTAACTGAGACTTGTTATAGCACTTTTGTTGATTCTGATTGCTTCCAATGTCCTCATTTTAGTAAGTAAGTCGCTTTGGATGGAAGCATCTCCTAAATGACTAAATGTAAATTAAATACAGAGCAGCACAGAGTGCTAAATGCACATCACGTGTGCAGAATGATGAGCTTGAAACAACACGGAGTCACAGTGTGCAGGCTGCACAGTCCTCAGAGTCCACATAGAACAGTTAGTACAACACACAAGCTTCTCATCTCGTGTTCATCTTCAGTTCTCTTTTCACAGCAGTTCAGTCAGTGTACTGATTGATTAAATTAATTACTCCAGGATATTGGTTTATTTCAACTTTTTAAAAAAACTAACTGGTTAACTGGTTTGCACTGGTTCAAACGGTTCAGTCCATTTTGGTGAACTGGTTCAACCGGTTCACTAGGAAGAACCAGTTAAATCAAATGATTCTTTCGTGAACCAGACATCACTGGTACAAAGTACAAAGGGAAGAGATATTGGTATGTAGTGTATTAAATCTGTGCGTTAGTTCAATGAGGCTGTTCTTTGAACAGTTTTAAACCTCAGTTATTGTGGGCTTTTGAAGAGTGTTTCATGGATGTGACTGTAGTAACCAAACACAACATGCAGTTTGATTGCTAAATGGAAGATGACAGACAGCAGAAGTGGAAAGAAGAGTTTATGTGAACTGAATTTAATGACTTTAATATTAATTTGTACCTCACACTGAACTATGGAACAGTTTCAGAGCACTTTAAATATTTTCTCGAAAACATTTTGGTGCTTTATAATGTTTCTGTTCCTTTCGTGGGGTACAACAATAACACAGAATACTATATGCACAACACTGGATTTGAATCGGTCTTGTCTGACCGATACCCGATCCGCAGAAAATGCCAGTATCGGAGCCGATACCGATCCCAAGCATAGGATCGATGCATCCCTATTGCAAAGACACTTGAGTAAGTAGTGTTCAACCAACTTTCTATGTGCACTATTTTAACGATCTAAATGCAAAGTGTAAAGCACACAGCGCAGGTGCACTCAGGGCATGTCCAAATCCAATTTTACTATTTTAACAATGGAAAAACAATATGTGCGCCAGGGCACATTTTTGGAATGGGTTGTCCCTATTCTCTAAATAAGTAATGGGCATAATGTTCAATAAACCAATCAGAGTGTCATCTCCCATTCCCTTTAAGAGTGAGATGCACTCGTGCCATGGCGGATCGCTACTTACATGGCAGAATGTGTTGGCGGCAAAGCTGAACACTTCTCATGCGAAGAAACCGATCTGCTTATGTGTGAAGTTAAAGCGTGCAAACAGATCATCTGCGGGACAAGCAGGAATCCACCAAAGCTTCCCGAGGTGAAGAAGACGTGGGATGAAGTAGAATTTCATTCATCATTACTAATAATCATTCATCAGTAGTAATAGTCTGATGAATGAAATGAAATATTCTGATGAATGAAATATACCAACATGCTCTTTAAATAACAACAACAAAAAAATTGCGCCATTGACTTTAGACTTTAGACCAGGTTTGAGTTGGTCTATGGCACAGTCTATTTTCAGCTCCTAAAAATAGCAACGTGCCAGCAATGTGCCTGAACACATCTCTTTTTTAGATCAGCACACCCATGGGTGCACAAATGGGTCTAAATGCATTTGCTAATTAAATGACACTGCGCTGGATGGGAAAATGCGAATGGCGCTGGACTGAAACTAGCAAACACACTTGTGCTGAGCCTTGCCTCGCATTGAGACGAGTGTATGATAGGGCCCTATGTTTCTTGCATAGAAAAACTTCCTGGACAGCAACCAATCTGACTTCAAAAACGGCCACTCAACTGAGACTGCCCTGTTCTCAGTTACCGAAGCCCTCAGTAGGGCCCTGGCAAGAGCAGCTTCCCAGTATGTATATTGCTGGATATCTCTGCTGCTTTTGACATGGTTAACCACCAGATACTCCTGTCCACCCTCATGAAGATGGGCATCTCAGGAAGTGTCTTACCTCTCAGGTAGGTACTTCAGGGTGTGTTGAAGGGGTGCGGTTTCTAAATTACAACTTCTTACTACTGGGGTTCCTCAGGGCTTAGTGCTAGGACCCTTTTCTCTTCTCCATCTACATATCATCATTAGGATATGTCATTCAGAAGCATGGCTTTTCTTATCATTGCTATGCTGATGGCACTCAAACTCTACTTCCCATCCCAATCAGATGATCCAGCGGTAGCTGTTCCTGCAGATTTGCCTTATACAACATTAGGAAGATTAGACTCTTCCTATCAGAGCAGGTCACACAAGTCCTTGTCCAAGCTCTTGTTCTCTCCCCACTGGACTATAGAAACGCTCTCTTGACAGGCCTTCCGACATGTACTATCAAGCCTCTGCAACTGATCCAGAATGCAGCAGTGAGAGTTGTCTTCAATGAGCTGAAGAAAACCCACGTCACACCTATCTTTATCAGTTTGCTCTGGCTGCCTAGAAGACAACCACTGGTGCTGCAGCAATATACCTAAACTCACTAGTTCAGACTTATGCGCTCTCCAGAATCATGCATTTTGCAAGTGAACGATGTCTCAAGGTGCCATCCCAAAGAATTACAAAATGACTTTTACTGACCTTTTCTTGGACTGTTACCAGCTGGTGGAACAACCTGCCGATCTCAATTCCAGCAATTCCAGTCTTTAGCCATTTTCAAAAACATCTTAAACAAACATTTTTCATCAGCACCTGAAAAATTAATACTAGCATTTACCTATTCTATTATTTTTTTCAAATTTACTTAAAAATAAATAAATAAATAAATCTTGCTATG
This sequence comes from Carassius gibelio, assembly GCF_023724105.1. Taxonomy (NCBI): domain Eukaryota; kingdom Metazoa; phylum Chordata; class Actinopteri; order Cypriniformes; family Cyprinidae; genus Carassius; species Carassius gibelio. The sequence goes on from NC_068381.1 coordinate 23,068,829, forward strand.
TGTACTGTGCTATACTGAGACTTAACTTGCTGTTTAAGTAAAGAGTGCCTGAGAAAAACAAGACCCGATTCAGTATATGTGGTTAGATGAGTGGTTTTGTCATTAAAATGCCATGTTATTTTCACTTTGCGGTTTGAACTGTATGTTTAATTGACTGTGGTGGCTCATACTATTAAGAAAAACTAGTTTGGTAATGCTAACTCTTAATAAGCAGCAAATAGTCATTTAATAGTTAGTATTGGACCTTAAAATAAAGTGTGACCAATATTTATATATAGTTAAGAGCTAATTAATCAATCATCAATTAACTTTTAACTAGCGATATAGAAATATTTCCTGAAACTGAACTGGACTTCAGTAGTTAGGTTTACATCAACATCCATGTTCTGGTTATATAAACCCTAAATGTTTTTATCTGATTCATGCATTCATTTACATGTGCATTACATATTACATTCAGCGCCTGTCTCAGAAGTGCAGAAAGTTACTGTGACAATGTCACCAAATCTACAGCCATTATAATAATCTTTATGATATATGTAAAAAGAAAGCTGATATATGAAAAATGTTTTTAGCAAATATTCAGTAAATATTTAATTTCATCCAGGGAGTACATACAGTATAAGCAAGGCCGGACTTACCATTGGGCTTGACTGGGCTCAAGCCCATGGGCCCCGCCCAATAGGGGGCCCCGCCCTTTTACGTTAGATTTTTTCAATAATATGTCATGTCAGTCATTAAAATTTTCATTTAAAGTTTGTTGTTTGGTCTAGCATTGTTACCTGGCCCTGCCCTGCAATGAAAAATGTAATTTAATTAGCTAAATTAAATGACAGTCATCTTTAGGTTTGCTGATTGGTTATTGGCAGTTACGCAGTGCCTCGTCTACTGCCGTTGAAAAAAACCTGTCTGCATAAAAAAGGCATTAGACAGTGATGTAATGGCGGACAAACGGTATCAGAGTGGCGCGCTTAAAAGAAAATTAAAGAATAAAGGACAGCAACGCAAAATGGAAGTCATCAGTAAAATAAAAAGGATTACATCAAAGGCATTAATCCACTAGTGAGTGGGTGCCGTGCGCCGCGCACACTCTTAATCTGGCTGGAGTTAATAGCGCAAACTGCTGCACAGAGACCGCCGATTTTTTTTAACTTCATTCAGACTTTGTTCAACTTCTGCTCGAAATCCACAGCTAGATGGAAGGTGGTAGCCTAACTGCAGGTTTGCAGCCTAATGAAAACCACCGCATGAGACACTAAAATCTCTCTCTCTGACACCAGGTGGGCTGCGCATGCAAAGGCCACCAAGGCACTGTGCAGAAATTATGCTAATATTCAAGAGTCACTGATGAACATTGCAGAAGACAGCAAACAGAATCCGACAACACAAAATGATGCTTGGTCTCTGCATAAAAAAATGAACAGGCTTGATCCTGCTTTTCTTTGCACTATGTGGAATTATGTTCTCCAACGCCACTAAATTTGAACAAAGTTAGGCATGTTCTATGAAGTTCTATTTATGTATTTTTGCTAGAGTACTAAATTACATCTAACGATCTTTAAAATGCCATGGTAATGAGAAAATGCTTATTTAATTCTGTTATATATTATTCTCTAAGATTGTAATTTATGTGATGTAATTTAGTAGGAATAGTAATGTAGGTCAAAGTCAGCCAAAACAATGCCTACAGTGTATGTATCTGGAGATGTATATAATCTATACAATATGTCAGCACTTACCAAGAACAATAAAAAATAAAAAAAAGATTTATACACTCATAGATTTAGCTATTTATATGTAATACAAATGATTTGTTATGATTGCAACCTTACAAGGTATTTGTTTGTTTTTCAATATGTTTTCCAGGTAAATAAGTGTTTTATTCTCATTCTGACCAAGACATTTGTGCATTGCAATAAACACATGATCACTTTGAACTTTTTTAATCATTATTTATTTATAAGAAAAACTTTTTTCAAGCTTCAATCAGTGGTCATTTAAATAAATTATTACGTTTTTTTTTTTAACATGTAACACTGTATACTGTACTAGTCACCTTTTGAAAGTAGCTTTGCAGTTCAAATAACGATTGGATCGATTATATTGTTACGCCACAAGATGTCGACAAATGACTTAAAAAAAAACATCAGTCATTGAATCGTTCATTCAGGAGATGCGTTCAAAAATGCTGATTCATCTATGAAACAAGTGTATTTGATTGAGGAATTGAATCATTCATTCAAACCCAGGTTTTTTTAAAATAAATGATTCAGATTAATTTAAGATTTTTATAGACTTCAGCGATTAACATAAATTATGTTATTTTGTTTAGTTGTTTGTTCAGAATCGTGATCTCTATTTTTATTCTCAGTTTATCCAAAATTGTGTAGCTCTAATACATAGCTTCTGTATGTATCATTTTGTTCTATTTAAATTAATGTAGGCTATAGAAAGTAGGGCCCGAAAGTGACTCAAGCCCAGGGGCCTCCACGACCCTAAGTCCTGCCCTGAGTATAAGATGTAAATAAGCATACACATTATTCAGATTTGCACTGTATGTGTAGCAGGGTTGACGAGTCGTGAGACGTGCGGATCCATGTGCAAGCTTTTATTAAGCAGAGACGTTGTCGTAACAGGTATGGGTCAAACAGGAGCAAACAGGTATGGTATGGGCAAGACACAAGAATAATCCAAGGGGAAGCAAGAGTATCCGATCAGCAAACAATATCCAGAGGGCTAATCCAGAATATAGAGTAAAGGGTCAAAAAAACGAGTAACAGGGCAAAGCAAGAAAAATACTAAACTATGAAAACTATAAACTGAAACAAGACTATGAAAACTATAAACTTAAACGGGATTATGAAAACTATAAACATAAAAAAGACTATGAAAACCAGGAACTTAAACAAGACTGAGAAAACAAACACACAATGGCTTGGAATTGCAGCTATCGCTTAGAGAGGGATAAGTGCTGAACAATACTCACCAGTGTGTGAGAAGAAGTCCAATGCGTGTCTGATGATGTGCTGTGTGTGTGTGATTGATCTCAGGTGCATGGTGTGATTGTTATCAGGTGAACTTGTGATTGGTGCAATGGATCATGGGAAATGTAGTCCAGGGTGTACTGTGTAGTGTGAAAGTCTGTGTGGTGAATTATCAGCAGTTCAGTGACCAGATCATGACAGTATGCAAATGTATATCACAGCACTACGCATGTCAGATATTTTTGGATCCGGTGGAGAAAATAGTCATAATCAAGCATTTACATCCTTATCTCTTCCTAGTGTGATTGGATTCTTACAGGTCTACACCAACCCTTTCAATCCAATCTAAATTTAATTTAGATCAAACTCAAATTTGGATCAGTTGAGGTTTTTTTCATGAAGTCTTTTTTTTAGTCCAAATGTGGCTTCAATTCAATTATAAACAGATGATGTTGGTGAATGTAAACATAGAGTTTGGTGTAAATCTGTTACCTGTATGAGCACATCCAAGATGGCATCCAATGGCTATTTCCAAGATTGTGCCAAGCATGGCGGTTGCGTTGCGAGCTCCGAGTAAACTTAGGAATTTTTTGTTTGTTTTACTTGGTTTTTTTTTTGTATTTGTTTACATCGAGAAACGCAAACCGGACTTTGAGTTCTTGAATGCTGGCACCTTGTTTACAGACACAGCATCAGAGCCCTTTGTCTGGGCTGCACGGGCTTGACCGAGGAAACCCTGCAGTAAAAAAGAGGGAAGAGAGCCGCTGTCCTTGTTATTTGCCACACAGAGACCTGGTTGTCTGCAGAGGTTCCAGACTCAGCCATCGAGCTTACGGGGTTCTCTGTGCACTGCTCGGACAGAACGAAAGAGCTCACAGGGAAAAGCAGAGTAGGGGCATTTGTTTCTTTATCTACACTCTATTAAATATTTCTTCTCCCCTGATTCAAATGCTTCTGTGTTGACCATTCAGACGGTATACTAAAAATCTATACTTTGATCACATGGACATGTTTCGGGCATCATCTGATGATGACATAGAGGTGTACTCAGAAACTATAACGTGTTTCATCAGGGAGTGTGTAGAAGTTGTTGTGCAGAAAAAAAACAATCCGCATCTACCCAAACCAAAAACCGTGGATTAATAGCGATGTTCGAGCAGCCTTGTCAGCGCGGACATCCGCTTCTAAATCCGGGAACGCTGATGATTGCAAGCAAGCCAGTTACAATCTAAGAAAATCCATCAAAGTCGCGAAAAGACAATATAAAAACAAAGTTGAAGAACAATTCAACACCAACAATGCAAGAAGCATGTGCCAGGACATCAACAACATCACAGACTTTAAAGGGAATAAACCAGCTTCTGTGAACATCGCCGCCTCTCTACTGGATGAGCTTAATAATTTTATGCTCATTTCGAGGCTCACAACACCGTCCACACAGAGCGTGCTCCTGCGGCTGCTGCAGAAGATGTGTGTGCACTCTCCGTCTCTGTCGCGGATGTAACCCGATTTTTCTGATGGGTAAATATCCGTCAGGCCAGTCCCGATGCCATCCCAGGCCGTGTGCTCTGAGCATGCGCATTCCAAATGGCTGTTGTTTTCACAGACATTTTCAACCTCTCCCTCTGTCTGTCTGTGGTCAGAAGTCAGGTGCTCAGAATGGGCAACAATACTTCATCCCCGCTCACCCTCAACACTGGTGCTCCTCAGGGCTGTGTCCTCAGCCCACTCCTGTACTCCCTGTACACACATGAATGTACAGCCACACACAGCTCCAACGTCATTGTCAAATACGCTGATGACACAACAGTGATAGGCCTAATCACTGACAACGATGAGACGGCCTACAGAGAGTAGGTGAGCACCCTGACTAAATGGTGTCAGGAGAACCATCTCTCACTCAACATCGACAAGACCAAGGAGCTGGTGGTGGATTTCAGGAGACAGAGCAGAGAAAACACACCCATCACCATCAACCAGACACATGTGGAGCGGGTAAGAAGCTTCAAGTTCCTCTGGTTCACATCATTGAAGATCTCACCTGGTCTACACACACAAATGCAGTGCTGAAGAAGGCACACCAGCGCCTCTTCTTCCTGAGACGGCTGAGGAAGTTTGGAATGAGCCCCAGCATCCTCAGAACATTCTACATCTGCACTATAGAGAGCATCCTGAGGGGCTGCATCACTGCCTGGTTCGGAAACAGCACCGCTGGAAAAATCATATGTTGTTATAGTTTAATTAAAGTGCTGAGAGAAATTTAAAGGTCAACTGTGTAATTGACTTATGTTGCCTGGTTACAGAATTATGGACTCAAATGAGACTAATTGCATACGGGAAGACAAGAGGATGTGGAAAAGCCATCAACATTACAACAGCTCTGTCAATAAAACATATTACATCAATAAAGACTGATATTAAACCCAAGACAACAATGATTCAAGATACTAAGAAGAGCTTTACCACCTTGAGTGTCAAGTCTGTATTATGCTCACAGCTTTCCCCAGAGTTTTTCTTAGTATATAACACAAGGGACAAAAGAACAGTGAAGGCAGCTAAGGCTGCTGGTCCTGACAACATTCCTCCTTGGATATTAAAGACCTTTCACGAGGAACTGGCATCGGTGTTATGTGATATTTTGGTAACACTTTAAAATAATGATCCATTGTTAATAAGTAACTACGCAGGAAGTAATAGGTAGTACTACATTAACACTTAAATTAATACTATTAACTAATATAGAAGCAAGATTAACTAAGCAGTAAGTAATAGCTCATTTAGGACATAGGTAGTTCCTTATTAGTTATTTGATAATTACTAAAGAAAAATATCGTCATTGAGAACTACTTTGGAACTATGGCCAACTAATGAAGAATAACCAATTAATTACTAATCACAACAGCTACGTCTATAAAGTGAACAATTAGCTTCTTTATGGAAATGTGTATATATATATATATATATATATATATATATATATATATATATATATATATATATATATATATATCCTATCCATATGATATATTTAATGAGCTCCGTTAAGTTCAATGTCTCCAACTCGAAAAAACTTTAACGTTAGTGATATTATGCTGGGGAGGGCTTCTCTTTAGGAAGTGACAATAAATAATGATGTTCTCTTGTCAAAACATATTTGCATCCTTCATGAAAACATTGACTGCATTTATAGTGTTAAGCACAAAACAACATCTTCCAGATTACAATGTCTGGTAGAATATCACTAGTTCCTCACAGAAATATATGGCTGTACAGTATGTGTCAGATAATTTTATTGTAAATTACTTGTGAAATCCATTACTCATTACTCAAGTGTTACCTTGTCAGTCCGCAGGAACTACTAGTGATCTGGACCATTATTTTAAAGTGAACGATTTCACTTTAAAGTGAAAGATTTTTTATTTTAAAGACAACATTTCTTAAAACTACATAACGTTACTGTTATAAATAAACAAATAACAAACAAACAAACGTAACGTTAATCATTTATTTTTTGCGAAAATATCAAAAGTGGTACCAAAAGTAGTTCAAATGATAATGAGTTCCAGTCGCAGTCCTCTATATGGAGGCAGTGTTTTTATAGGGTACAGAGCAGAATTTAATTTATTAATCCATGAAATTATGTATCTGTCTTCTCTCCATGAAGGCGCACTGGCGCAGTACTCAAGTCATAAACTGAAACACGACATGTCGCAATCTGTGAATTGGATGAGGACCAATGAGCGTTCGATATCAGTGCCGTAAACCATGTCGTAACGTGGCGCACTGGCGCTATTTTCAAATTCGAATCATAACGAGCGCGAGCTTTGACTGTGACGGACGCTGTTGCTGAGAATGAATATGAAGATCCATTGATAAAGGGCTTCATTTGGATATGTTCCTTGCAAACATCTGGATTCTAAAGATATGCAGTACAGCAAACAAATAAAATGGATGTGATTTGTAATTATATGCTGTGCTTTTGTGTAGGGGTGCTCCGATCACGATCGGCCGATCGTTAATGCGCATCTCGTCATTAAAGCCGGTTTTCTAATCAGCGGTTAATTCCATCAGGTGCGTGATTTCACATAGAGCAGCTGTTACTACACAGAGCCGTTGTTAACCGAGAAGATGCGCCAATAAACGCTGAAAATTAACGTGATTTGCGCATCTTCTCTATTAACAACGGCTCTGTGTAGTAACAGCTGCTCTATGTGAAATCACGCACCTGATGGAATTAAGCGCTGATTAAATAACCGGCTTTACTGACGAGATGCGCATAACGATTGGCCGATCGTGATCGGAGCACCCCTACTTTTGTGTGATCTATGGTTTGCAGCATGCACAAAAATGTTATTTCCTATTAAATAGACGAGTAAACTGCTTTCAATAAATTGAATAAAACATGTATTGATATGACAATTAAATACAACAGATTAAAATCATTAAAGCCACGATTTTAATATTAATACATGGGAATTCATATACATTCACACTTTACGTTAGAATATTTACGGTTTTTTAGCTGCTAACACGTAAGTATTTGTACGTTTTACTGCTATAAATACGTCTAAATTGTACGTTTCTATGTGCATGAAAAGTAAGTAAATATACGTGTGATAGAATCACATTTAACGTAAAAATACACACGTATTCTCATGAGATCACGTTGAACACTCGAGTAATGAGTCATGGATTTCACAAGTAATTTACAATAAAACTATCTGACACATACTGTACAGCCATATATTTCTGTGAGGAACTAGTGATATTCTACCAGACATTGTAATCTGGAAGATGTTGTTTTGTGCTTGACACTATAAATGCAGTCAATGTTTTCATGAAGGATGCAAATATGTTTTGACAAGAGAACATCATTATTTATTGTCACTTCCTAAAGAGAAGCCCTCCCCAGAATAATATCACTAACGTTAAAGTTATTAGAGTTGGAGACATTGAACTTAATGGAGCTCATTAAATATATCATATGGATAGGCTATATATATGTGTGTGTGTATATATATATATATATATATATATATATATATATGTTTCCATAAAGAAGCTAATTGTTCACTTTATAGACGTAGCTGTTGTGATTAGTAATTAATTGGTTATTCTTCATTAGTTGGCCATAGTTCCAAAGTAGTTCTCAATGTAGATATTTTTCTTTAGTAATTATCAAATAACTAATAAGGAACTACCTATGTCCTAAATGAACTATTACTTACTGCTTAGTTAATCTTGCTTCTATATAAGTTAATAGTATTAAGTTAAGTGTTAATGTAGTACTACCTATTACTTCCTGCGTAGTTACTCATTAACAACGGACCATTATTTTAAAGTGTTACCGATATTTTTAACACGTGCATGCAAAATAACATTTTCCCAAAACAATGGAAGGAGGCTGTGGTCAAGGCTGTTCCCAAAAAAACAAAGCCCAATTTTCTAGTAGACTATCGGCAGATTTCATTACTCAGCTGTGTTGGAAAAGTGTATGAAGGAATCCTCAGAGACGCAATTCTGGAGGATACAGTTGCTAAAATTCAACCATCACAACACGGCTTCATGGCGAACCGATCAACTGACACTGCTCTGATTAAAATTTTGCAATCCTGGCATGACGCACTTAACACCAATCCTAAATTTGACATCCATGCTGTTTTTGTTGATTTTGCTCGAGCTTTTGACACAATTGATCATTGTCAACTGCTCTATGCCTTAGCTGACATGAATATCAGATGACCGCTCTGGCTCAGTGTAAGGAGCTATCGGAGTAACAGAGAGCAAAAGGTGAAGTGGGGCTCCTGTGTGTCTAACTCCTATCCAATTGCAGCTGGTGTCCCTCAGGGGGGTCTTCTATCCACTCTGCTTTTTGTCATCGCCATAAACAGCTTGGATTCCTTTCTGCCTCCCTCATTAATTCCGGTCAGATATGCTGATGATTTAACAATTACTGAATTTTTAATGGGATCCCTTCCAGGATTAACTCAGAAGGCCTTGGACTCAGTGGCGGATTGGGGACAGGAATTTTCATTAGCAATGAACAAAGGTAAGACAGTGGATATGATCATTAGCACCAGGAAAGATGAAAATATTCCCTGCCCTCCCTCTCCTGTAATATCATGATATGCAATTGGCAGAGTTTCCATCTTTAAACTGCTTGGAGTCCAAATTTCTTCTGATCTGTCATGGGATGCCCACGTTAAGTACATGATTTCGAAGGCGCGTCCTAGAATACACTATCTCTGTGTTGCTAAAAACGCTAGTCTCCCTAGTGATGTTTTAATGAAAGTATATCTGACATGTATACGGTCAGTCCTTGAGTATGCTAGCCCGGTATGGGGTGGATTACCTAAAGGTCTCTCTGATGAGCTAGAGAGAGTCCAAAAATGTTGCTGCCGGATAATAGGTGTTCCAACTTCTACTGTCCCATTACTGAGTGAGAGGCGCGACGAGGCCACTATACATACTTTTACAAAACTACTCAAGGACAGTTCATCACCTCTGCATTGTTTCCTGTCTGTGGCTCCAAAACCTACTTACCTATTATGGCAGCATAGTGAAAGTGAAAGTGAAGTGACATTCAGCCAAGTATGGTGACCCATACTCAGAATTTGTGCTCTGCATTTAACCCATCCGAAATGCACACACACAGAGCAGTGAACACACACACACACACTGTGAGCACACACCCGGAGCAGTGGGCAGCCATTTATGCTGTGGCGCCCGGGGAGCAGTTGGGGGTTCGATGCCTTGCTTGGTGGAGAGAGAACTGTACATGCACTCCCCCCACCCACAATTCCATCGGGCCCGAGACTAGAACCCACAACCCTTCGATTGGGAGTCCAACCCTCTAACCATTAGGCCACGACTTCCCCTAAATAAACCGGTGAAAAACACACACAGAGCGAGCCAGCCAGGAGTCGAACCTAGAATCTTCTGATCCGTAGTCAGACGCGTTATCCATTGCGCCACTGGCCCACTGATATAATAGAGAGTTTGTTGTGCCCAGGAGTAAATCAAAAAGACATGAACTTTATTTTATTCCACGTGCTCTTAAACTGTTTTATAAATAATTTACAGTTTGTTTTGTTTTTTGTATGAAGCCTGATTTGTTTAATTTATTTATTAATTGTATATAAGGTTGTTTCGAGTATGTGTTCTGTTTGATACATTTCAGGGTTTTGTTCTTCAATATCCTGCCTTGTCAAACTCTAAATAAAACTAACTAACTAAATAACAGCATTTATAGAAATGTCATCATTATAAGTAACATGCATGGTTTGCCCAGAGTCACTCTGTATAAAATTGTGTAATAATGAAATTCAATATTATTATCAAAGGCCTCCAGTATGGACTGTATGGGAACTGCCCTTGAACAGCCCAAACGGTTGGTATATTTACGTTTTTAAGCATCTCAAATTTGTCACCAGGCTGGGTTTTCAACAGACACAGTGCTCATGCAGTCTCATGTGGTCAGAGGATCTGGCATGAGTTCCAACACCTTCAAGTGAAAGGGGCAATAGGGAAAAATAAACAGGCATTCAGCTCATTCATTCAAGAAAGATGCTGCTCCTGCCATAAAACTCCCCCTGGACACATCTGGAAAACAGGTGCCATTTTAGTGTCTCTTTTTAGTCCAAGCTAGGTAAATATTTGTCAGTGTGACCCTGGTGATATCTAGGCAAACAGAGGTGTCTGCTGAACACACGCTAATGGGAAGGTGGAATAATGCGGCGTATGGTCAAGTCAAGTCACATTTATTTTAGCGCTTTAAACAAAAAAAGATTGTGTCAAAACAACTGAACAACATTAATTAGGAAAACAGTATGTCAATAATGCAAAATGACAATTAAAGGCAGTTTTTCATTTAATTCAGTGATGTCATCATCTCAGTTCACTTTAAATAGTATCTGTGCAATCATCTGCAATCGAATCATATCGTTGATTTGTAAATAAAGTGTCCCCAACTAAGCAAGCCAGAGGCGACAGCGGCAAGGAACTCCATCGGTGACAGAATGGAGAAAAAACCTTGGAAGAAACCAGGCTCATTTGGGGGGGAGGGGGGGCAGTTCTGACCAGACGAAACCAGTAGTTCAATTCCAGACTGCAGCAAAGTCAGATTGTGCAGAAGAATCATCTGTTTCCTGTGGTCGTGTCCTGGTGCTCCTCTGAGACAAGGTCTTTACAGGGGATCTGTATCTGGGGCTCTAGTTGTCCTGGTCTCCGCTGTCTTTCAGGGATGTAGAGGTCCTTTCTAGGTGCTGATCCACCATCTGGTCTGGATACGTACTGGATCTGCGTGACTGCAGTGACACTCTGATCTGGACACAGACTGGATCTGGTGGCTACGGTGACCTCGGGAGAGATGACAGACTAATATTAGTGTAGATGCCTTTCTTCTAATGATGTAGGAAGTACATCGGGTGTTATGTGGAGTGTTCCCGGTTCCGGTTTACCTAATTAATGCAGCCTAAAAATCTTTTAACAGATTTGGATATTAAAAGCATATTAGTGTGTTATGTGTAAGCCAGTGCCAAAGAGATGGGTCTTTAATCTAGATTTAAACTGCAAGAGCTGCAAGAGTGTGTCTGCCTCCCAAACAATTTTGGGTAGTTTATTCCAGAGTTTAGGTGCCAAATAAAACTCCTCCTGCTTCATCTCTAATAGCTGACAACTTTGCAACGTTTTTCATTAATAAAATTAAACACATTAGTGCACTATTTTCCACACCACAATCAGTCAAGCTCATATCACCAGCAAACTTACACTCATTTACATCCTTCTCTTCACTCTCTGAGGCAGAAGTCTCAAAGCTCATCCTTTCTAATCACCCTACTACTTGCCCGCTTGATCCAATTCCATCTCATCTTCTTCAAGCCATTTCTCCTGAAGTTGTACCTGCACTCACTCACATCATCAACACTTCCCTCCACACTGGTGTTTTTCCCTCATCATTTAGACAGGCACGTATAACTCCACTACTTAAGAAACCCAACCTCAACCCATCTCTTTTAGAGAACTACAGACCAGTTTCCCTTCTTCCTTTTATTGCAAAAACACTTGAACGAGCTGTGTTCAAACAAGTCTCTACATTTCTCACACACAACAATCTCCTTGACAGCAACCAATCTGACTTCAGAAGTGGACATTCAACTGAGACGGCCTTGCTCTCAGTTGTTGAAGCTCTAAGACTGGCAAGAGCAGAATCCAAATCTTCAGTACTTATCCTGCTTGATCTGCTTTTGACACGGTTAACCACCAGATCCTCCTATCAACGCTACTGGCAAAGGACATCTCAGGAACCATACTTCAATGGTTTGAGTCTTACCTATCAGATAGGTCCCTCAAAGTATCTTGGAGAGGTGAGGTGTCCAAGTCTCAACAGGTCTTGGCAAGTCTTCCAGCCAATTCTATCAAACCTTTACAATTAATTCAGAACGCGGCAGCAAGATTCATTTTTAATGAGCCAAAAAGAATACACGTCACATCTCTGCTCGCATAAAATTCAAGGCATTGATGTTTGCCTACAAAACTACCTCTGGCTCTGCACCCATTTACCTAAATTCGTTACTTCAGACTTATGTGCCCTCTAGAAGCTTGCGTTCTGCAAGTGAACGTCGTTTGATTGTGCCATCCCAAAGAAGCACAAAGTCACTTTTACGGACTTTTAAATTAAATGTTCCCTTCTGGTGGAATGAGCTCCCCAACTCAATCCGAGCAGCTGAGTCCTTAGCCATCTTCAAGAATCGGCTTAAAACACATCTCTTACATCTTTATTTGACCTCTAACTTTAACACTCACTATTCTAATTCTTTTAAAAAAAATCTAACTACCTTTCTAAATTTTTTTGTATTATATTTTCTTTTCATTTATTTTGCAATTGTATATGTATGTGTGTGTGTATGTGTAAAGACCTCTAACTAGCTTGCTCTATTCTTTTATTTTTTATTCTATTTGTTTTCTTTTTATTTATTATATTAGTTAAAATCCCATGCTACGTGTACTGTGTTAACCTAACTGAGACTTGTTATAGCACTTATATATCATTGCTCTTTTTGTTGTTTTTGATTGCTTCCACTGTCTTCATCTGTAAGTCGCTTTGGATAAAAGCGTCTGCTAAATGAATAAATGTAAATGTAAATGTAAATAAGAAAAGGATCTGCCACCCGCCGTTGATTTTGATATTCTAGGTATTATCAAATTGCCAGAATTTTAAGAATGCAGTGGACATGGAGGATTATAATGTAAAAGGAGCTCATTCAAATACTGAGGTGCTAAAGCATTCAGGGCTTTTTAAGTAATAAGCAAAATTTTAAAATCTATACAATGTTTGATAGGGAGCCAGTGCAGTGTTGACAGGACATACTTCCTGGTTCTAGTAAGAACTCTTGCTGCTGCATTTTGGACTAGCTGTAGTTTGTTTACTAAGCGTGCAGAACAACCACCCAATAAAGCATTTCAATAATCTAACCTTGAGGTCATAAATGCATGGATTAACATTTCTGCATTTGACATTGAGAGCATAGACCGTAATTTAGATATATTTTTGAGGTGGAAAAATGTAGTTTTACAAATGCTAGAAATGTGGCTTTCTAAGGAAAGATTGTGATGCTATTAAATAGCACACCTAGGTTCCTAACTGATGATAAAGAATTGACAAAGCAGCAATCAAGTCTTAGACGGCGTTCTAGGTTATTACATGCAGAGTTTTTAGGTCTTGTAATTAACACCTGTGTCACCTAATTTAGCAGTAAGAAATTACTCGTCATACAATCTTTATATTAACTATATATTCCATTAGTTTCTCAAATTGGTATGTTTTACCGGGCCATGAAGAAATATAGAGCTGAGTATCATCAACATAACAGTGAAAGCTAACACCATATTTCCTGATGATATCTCTCCAGGGCAACATGTTAAGTGTGAAAAGTAACGGCTCTAGTACTGAGCCTTGAGATACTCCATACTGCACTTGTGATCGATATGATACCTCTTCATTCACTGCTTATCCTGTCATGGCTGCCAGCCCAGCGCCGCTGCACAAGATGGCTGCCGCAGTTGATCTTCCAGAGTCAAGTCAGGTCCCCTTCAACTTTCCAGAGTCAAGTCAGGTCCCCGTTGATCAGGTCCCTGTTGATTTCCCAGAGTTTAGTCAGATCACCTCTAACCGTCCAGAGTTAGGTCAAGTCATCATTAACACCTGTAATTCAAGTCAAGTCACCAAAGATCTGCAGGAGCCAAGTCAAGTCACCAATGATCTGCAGGAGCCAAGTCAAGTCACCAATGATCTGCAGGAACCAAGTCAAATCACAGTTGATCTTCAGGAACCAAGTCAAGTCACAATTGATCTTCAGGAACCACGTCAAATCACAGTTGATCTTCAGGAACCAAGTCAAGTCCACGTCAAATCACAGTTGATCTTCAGGAACCAAGTCAAGTCACCAACAATCTTCATGATCAAAGTCAAGTCACCAACGATCTTCATGAGCAAAGTCAAGTCACCGTGGATCTTCATGAGCAAAGTCAAGTCACCGTGGATCTTCATGAGCAAAGTCAAGTCACCGTGGATCTTCATGAGCAAAGTCAAGTCACCGTGGATCTTCATGAGCAAAGTCAAGTCACCGTGGATTTAAATGAGCAAAGTCAAGTCACCGTGGATCTTCATGAGCAAAGTCAAGTCACCGTTGATCTTCATGAGCAAAGTCAAGTCACAGTTGATCTTCATGAACCCAGTCAAATCACCACGGATCTACCAGAGCCTCGTCACATCTCAGCCGAACTTCCAGTACCCTGTCACATCTCAGCCAAACATCCAGAGCTCTCATCCTATCCTGTCAAAGCCATGGAGGCCGTCTATGAGCTCTCATTCATTCCGGTCATGGCTACGGAGGCCATCCACCAACTCTCTGTCTGTCCTGTCATGGCCACGGAGGCCAGCTACCATCTCATCATGGCCATGGAGGCCGCTATTAACCTGTTTATGTTCTCTTTTTCATTCCCACCTGACCAGACTTGCTCTCCTGTGCCATCGACTCCACAGTGGTGGTCCTCTGCTCCACACTGGTGGGCTTCTATCCCGTCTGCTCAGCTATGGGGGTCATCTGCTCCGCCCTGGTGGGCTTCTGTCCTGTTTTTTCGGCTGTGGTGGTCCTCTGCTCCGCCCTGGTGGGCTTCAGTCTCGTCTTCTCAGCTGTGGTGGTCCTCTGCTCCGCCCTGATGTGCTGCAGCTCCATCTGCTCCGCTCTGGTGGGCTCCCACGCCACCTGCTCTGGCTTGGTGGAGCCCTGTTCCTGAGTTAAGCCCATGGCGGGCCCCTGTTTCCCATGTCAGGCCCAGGAAAGGCTCATGATCTCCATGTTAGGCCCAGGAAGGACTCAAGTTCCGCCTGCTCTGCCCCGGTCCCCGACCACTGCACTTCCACATGGACCTGGCCCTCCGTCCCTCCCCATGTTCCGCCTCCGCTCCACCGCCCTCCTAGATTGTTTTGAGCATCTGGAAGCCGCTCCTTTTGGGGGGGGTGGGGGATCACAATCATTAGCTGGAGTCCCCATTGTAACGATAAAAACTCCATACTCATCGGGAAGAAGGAGGCGGGAACCAGCGCACAATCAAAAACATTTTAATTATCAAAAATAAACACAAAACAGCGCGTCAGCCCCTCACGGCGACTGACGCGCACAAATAAAAACCAAAACATAAAATAATGTCCCAGGCCTGGTCCTCTCTCGTCCTTCACTATAGTCGCTCCAGTTTTATATCCTTCCATCTCCTACGTGGGACTCGATACTGGCGGTGGGGCGCAGCTGTAGCTCATCTCCAATCACTACACCTGGCCTCACTCCTCGTTCCCACGCCTCTCGGCCCCGCCCCACTCGCCACACCCATGAACTTCAGTAGAGGGCACTCCACTCAGGAACATTCCACCCATCATGTCACCATATCATCACTTGGACACTAGCACTTCTCATACTGTTGCAACACATCAAAACTAGTACATCTCCTATGAGTCACTGCATCACTATCACCTTGCCACACCTGCCCCTCATTCATAAGCTAATCTCCTTGCCACACCTGCACCTCATTTACACACACATATAAGCAGCACACTCACTCCACCACATTGCGAGGTCTTGTTTAGACTGTCTGACATTTCCGAGCGTTTTTCCCCTGTGGTAGTTATTCCCGTGTTTGACCTTTGGACTGTGTATTCGACTCTGATTTCTCTGCTGCCTGCCCGATCTCCGCTTGTTTCTTGGTTCGATTCTGGTTATCCTTGATACACCTGACGCCATTCCTGATTTCTGCCTGTCTGCCCATTCTCTAAATAAATTCTGCATATGGATCTGAACGTCTCTGACTCTCTCCATAACACTAGGGATGCAACGATACAATTTTTTCAGAGCAGATTCGATCCACTACCGAAAATTTTGAGTATCTGCCGATAACCAATCCAAACTGATTTTTTTTTTATCAATGTACAATTTCCATACTTCTCTGTGTCATCCTGATCAACACTCTGTTGTTATACTTCATATAAACAACTTAATTTTAATGAAAAATAACAAATGAAAAAAAATTATCATATCAAAAATACTATTATAAACAGATAATTCAGCAGTAAAATATACTCTATATTCTAGAAAAATCACGGGTGCAGAATAATTTTATAAAATCTAAGGAATTTTATTATATTTTATTTACAAATAAAAGTGAATAAGTCTAAAATCTGTTAAAATGTACACATTGCTCTTTGTATTGTAAAATACATTCATGTAAAAACAAGTATATACATTAATAAATAAATATAAAATAAGTTTATTTTAAATGTATAGCACAGTAATAAAGGCAGCAACATATCATAAATAGGACAGAACAAGAAAGACTATTAATAATCTTTGATTGCACAGAAAAGTATAATAATACTAAAGGCGCCAGATCCTGTGTTATGTACATCCTGTGCACAGAATGATGAGCTGATGAGAATTTCACTAGATTTGTAATGAAATGTGTCATTTGTAAACCTGTTTTCAATGAAACTGTCATCAAAAAACATGAAGAAATGAAGACATAATTATTAAAATGTTATTATAAAATTAAATCATTACTATTGTTGTTATATTGCACAGCCATATCATCCTGCAGCCCAAGACTGGGGCGAAACGAGATGATAATAAGGTCATGAAATGATAACTGAGACTAAATAAACAATACTGTTGACAAAAAGAAAAAAAAAGACAATACTAAAATGTAATTCAAAGAATATATATATATATATATATATATATATATATATATATATATATATATATAAATTAAATTTTTATATTTCAATCATACTGTGATATTTCTATTTTTTTAATCCATCTTGTAGATGACCTGAGAACCAAGGTTCACTTTCTTGAAATATACAGTCATAAAGAATTGTTCATTATCTGTACCAATATCATGGACCATTAGCATCACTGGGCTTGTTTAAGCTCCTCCTCAACGCATCCTGTAAATGTTGTGATACACTCTTAAAGGTGCTATAGTATTTATTGACACAATATTTAAAATTGTTCTCTGATGTCCCCAGGGTGTGTATGCTGAGTTTATCTCAAAATACCCCACAGATTATTTTATATAGCTTCTTGAAATTGCCACTTTTATGAGCCAAAAATGCTGTTTATGTGACCCATAATATGACCCCTTTATATAAAAATGAGCTGCTGCTTCCGCCTCTCTTCCAGTGTTGCCAAGTCCATAGTTTTCCCATAGAATTGGGCTATTTTAAAACTGTTGCCGTGGGTTGCTTTTCATGTCTGCGGATTGAATCAACCTCAATAATGTAAAATTTACCCCATGGAATGTGATTTTTACCAGGGAACTCCCCTCGAAACACGATTGGGTTAGTTTTTGGTAGCAATTGGCTGGGTTTTGCTGCTAAAACCTGGCAATCCTGCTCCCTTCTCAGAAGAGTGCTCATGCTCATGCTCGCGTGCATACCACCAGTGTTACGGTTTAATTGATGGTGACCCTGTTACTGACCTTACATATTGCTTCCAAAAACAATTTTTACTACCACATTCCTATTCACGATCATTCTGGTAGCACATGAATGCAGCATTAGTGAAAACAGACAGAGATAATGGTAGATTTAGCAACATTAGCCTTTCACAGAGCCAGGAAGCCTACTTTGTCTGGAGTCTGGACGTTTGCACATGAAGCGTTGGTATCAATCTCTCTTTCAGAAGCAATCTTTGCACAACTCCAGCACTGAACTGACCATTGTTTGTAAGGCAGTCAAGTCCAGTGTAAAATAATACCACAAAGTATAGGACTTTTCCAGTTTTTTTTCACCACCATGTCCTCAGTGGTCCATAGAGACTCCTATGTTCCTTGGTGTATCCCAACACTCAACACTTTGAGTGGTTCTTTGGCGCTGACATTGTATCTCCAGCAGCTACAGCAAGAGAACAGTAATGGCGGACCGCTGGTTGGCACTCTATGCTAATAGGGCAGAGAGCATCACAAATGGGCGGGAATTTCCAAAAGTTTGACGTCATAGTAGTGTGAAATCGGGAACTGCTTGACTAGAAAACAATGAGTGAGATGATTTTTACCATTATATTTTACCACACTGCGGCCTTATAAAACACCTTATAAAAGTGATTTTTGCATTCTATGGCCATTCTAAGAACCTTTAACATCTGAAGAACCTTTATGTTTCACAAAAGGTTCTTTGTGGCAAAAGAAGGTTCTTCAGATTTTAAAAAGTTAAGAAATTATGGTTCTTTAAAGAACTGAATGGTTCTTTGTGGAACCAGAAATGGTTCTGTGAATAACCTTTTAAGCACCTTTATTTTTTATTTTTTTTAAGAGTGTATGTCTTTCACATTTTCAGTCTGCTTTTCGTAATTAGTAAAATACAATTTTATGGGAGGAGTTGAACCATAGAATACAGGTTAAGGAAAAATATTAAAATGCAATGGAACATAATTATAGAAAAATGCTCCTCTTTACATTGCAATATTTACAAGCTTTACACATTTTCTGCAGTTTGAAACACTGAATGAGCTTTTACATGAGACATTTCAGTAAGTTGCACTGCATGCTCTCTTATAAAATATTCAATTCAATTCAATTTTATTTGTATAGCGCTTTTTACAAAACAAATCGTTACAAAGCAACTTTACAGAAAATTATGTTTCTACAATATTTAGTAGTAGCTAGTAGTTTGTGCACATTTGACAGGATTTTAGAAAAAATAATAATAATAACACAAGACGTAGTCAGCTAGACGATGAACTATCAATATTATTAATTAAGTTATTATATGATTCAGTCACACATTTAGCAATATTTGTTAGTTCTGTTTGTTGATTCAGGGTTAGCATCATCTGGGGTCCTCTGAGGGTCAGCATCATCTCTTCTCAGGTGTTCTGGATCCAGACTGGAGCTTGTGTAAATCCTAGTTACCACGGGAAGTAAATCCCGTGGCGAAACATAGAACCAAAATACAGACATCATTAGCATAGCTGCTGATCCAACAAAGTAAAATTAGTTTAACCCAAGCTAATGAATAAAAAAGCACCTTTGATCAGATGCAACTACACTCACAATTTAAAAGATACATTATTCGAATGCTTGGCGAAAGAGATGTGTTTTTAATCTAGATTTAAACAGAGAGAGTGTGTCTGAACCCGAACATTATCAGGAAGGCTATTCCAGAGTTTGGGAGCCAAATGTGAGAAAGCTCTACCTCCTTTAGTGGACTTTGCTATCCTAGGAACTACCAAAAGTCCAGCGTTTTGTGACCTTAGGGTGCGTGATGGGTTGTAGCGTGGTAGAAGGCTAGTTAGGTACGCAGGAGCTAAACCATTTAGGGCCTTATAGGTAAGTAATGATAATTTGTAACTGATACGGAACTTAATAGGTAGCCAGTGCAGAGACTGTAAAATTGGGGTAATATGATCATATTTTCTTGACCTCGTAAGGACTCTAGCTGCTGCATTTTGGACTACCTGTAGCTTGTTTATTGATGAAGCAGGACAACCACCTAGAAGTGCATTACAATAGTCCAGTCTAGAGGTCATGAATGCATGAACTAGCTTTTCTGCATCAGAAACAGATAACATGTTTCGTAGCTTGGCAATGTTTCTAAGATGGAAGAATGCAGTTTTTGTAACATTGGAAATATGATTTTCAAAAGACAAATTGCTGTCTAATATAACACCCAGATTTCTGACTGTAGAGGAAGTAACAGTACATCCGTCTAGTTGCAGATTGTAATCTACAAGATTCTGTGTAGTGTTTTCTGGTTCACTAATTAATATCTCTGTCTTATCCGAATTTAATTGGAGAAAATTATTTGTCATCCAATCTTTTACATTTTTAACACACTCTGTTAGCTTAGATAATTGAGAGGTTTCATCTGGTCTCGTTGAGATATATAGCTGAGTATCATCAGCATAACAGTGGAAGCTAATTCCGTATTTTCTAATAATATTACCAAGGGGCAACATGTATATTTGAAAATAGAAGGGGACCTAGGACGGATCCTTGTGGCACTCCATATTTTACTGATGATAAATGAGATGACTCCCCATTTAAGTAAACAAAATGGTAGCGATCGGAAAGGTAGGATCTAAACCATCTTAGAGCCTGCCCTTGAATACCTGTATAGTTTTGTAATCGATCTATGAGTATGTCATGATCTATGGTGTCGAACGCAGCACTAAGATCAAGTAAGACTAGAAATGAGATGCAGCCTTGGTCTGACGCAAGGAGCAGGTCATTTGTAATTTTAACAAGTGCAGTTTCTGTGCTATGGTGGGGCCTAAATAGCCTCCCTTCTGATGTTAATTCATGTTCATTATGTACTGTAGTAGTAAAGAGAAAGATTAAATGGGTCACTGCCTCTTGAACTGAGGAGCTAAAGCGATCGCAAATGGCGCATTAAAGAAAGCAAATATATATATATATATGTTTATTAAAAAGTAACATGTGAGTAAAGTGCATTTTTTCATCCGTTAGCTCTAAATGAACTGATTTTTTCTCTCTGTACTGCAGTGATGTTGGGACGCGAGGACACCACGAGGTGTATTTTTGCAGTGCCGAGTGAGTGGCACTGCCCGGCCAGTTCAAATATTTACTTACAGTGAAGTATAGCTTTATATAAACCGTGCGCGGCTGCTCTGGCACACTGCAGCTCTATATTTAAGCAGGCTGGGCTGGTCTGGATCAGGAAAAAAATAACAAAAACAGTTTCAAATTCTAGATCCTCATGACTGGCACAATGGAAAACACTTGGTCAAGCAGCAGGAGCTTGAATTATCCATCCTGACATCAGGTGGCTGTTTGTAACACAAAATCAATTACATTACCATTATTCATCAATTTGACAAAACCAGTTCATTCATAAAAGTATCTAAAGCCAGAATGCACTTTCAAAGGATTTCAAGTGAATTAATTATATGAATGCTTGCTGATTAATCAACATTACTGCAGCAGTAAAACAGACAAAAAGAACAGATTTAATTTTACTGAACACTGAATTTGTATGGGTGTGACAATATTCAAACCGACCCAATAAAAAAAATAAAAACATGAAACACCACCCTAAACAAATATATTATGTTTTTGGATTTCTATATCAATTCATGATTTGAGCTTCAACCTGTTCGATCAGCTTCAACACTCTCATTAGCAGCTTTATCCATCAGACTCTAATACATTCATTTCCAAAGGACTTTACATTATGAACAAATAATGATCTCAAATCAATGCAGTTGTTTCTATTTCACAAAGTTTATTTTATCAGCAGTCAAGTCCCTGTTAAACTTAAAAGACTTCATGCACATGCAAGAAAATGATGGAGCACATCAGAAAGCACAATTTTTATATATATATATATATATATATATATATATATATATATATGTGTGTGTGTGTGTGTGTGTGTGTATAACATGTATTGTCTGACTTCACATTTACCTTGATTTTTACTTTGAGAACATTGAATGTAATGAGATTATAAGGAATCATAGATTTAAAGAAAAAAAAAGATGACTATAGCGTGTTAATATGTTCAGAATACTGAATGTGTTCCTGCAGAACAATCCAATTCTGACCAGCTGACACATATTTTGTTCTTTTGTTTCTATTTATTATCTATAATTTGTGATTTTATCCTGTTCTTTCTGTGTTCCTTTTTTATGTTTATAACATTATATTTTTGGCTTTATCTTTAATAAGTTAGCTCTGGCTCTAACAGATATTTGACTGTACCAAAGCAGTGATGCCAAAACCACAATAAGTACTGAACCGTGAGAACTGTTACATTTTACTTAGATGGTACTTCATACTTTCCTCTGATGGCTTTAAAACTCTTAATTACAGATTAGAAGTAGATGTAGACCTTGGCTAAATTGTTTCCCAAATAATTAATGTAATAAACATTTGAATTTGACAGTTTTAATTTGAACTACATTATCTGTAGTTGTGTAAATGCTTGAGCTGTGAAGAGAGGCCGATCTGGACCTGTGATACGGGAGCTGAATGTTAAAGAAGAGCCTGATGAAACAAACACAAAAACATGAGAGCTGAAGAGAGCTTATGCTGAGCCAACAGGCTTCCAAAGAGCAGGATTAACTCTTGTTGAGAGGTGGACTTATTCACAGCTCAGCAGTACAACAGCTGCTCAAACACACACATACAGTGAGACACACTCACGCACCCTTTAGCACGTCCTGATTCTGCCGAGTTAGACGCGTTCCTGGGTCAACAAGGGCGGTGCTTAAGGAAAAATTGATCAACCAATCAGATTACTCACGTCACGTGACATGCGCAGTTTGAGTTTGAGCGCCACTTTTTGAATTGGGCCATTTGACGTCTCTTTCATTTCAAAAAGGTAAGTGCATGTTATTTAAAATGTGTAATTACAAATGTGTCCATCCCTGCTCAGCATAATGTATTATATTTAAACTGGAAGAATGATTCATAACTAACGCGAACATTAGCTGAACTGCTTATATACGGTGCAAATCGCCGAACCCATTTTCTATCGGACAGAAAGGCGCACACGATCGTTTCGCCCCCGGTCCGGTGTGGTGTTTCCTCCGCGATCGCGTCGTCGGATCCTTTTGTCCGATAATTTAATAGTTTAGCAGATGACTATAGTAATCCTTCTGTAAAAGAGAAGCTAAACACTTTCGCGGATTGATTTGGGACGAATTTCAAGGGGTTTGCCGTCCATCTACAACAGGGAAATACATTGTGTTGACCCAGAGACATCATTAGCTCATCCAATATACAGTGTGACACACATTGATCAATCATTGTATTTAAATAATGATAATAATAATAATACAATATTAAATGCAAAACAAACAGTAATCTATCACTATATTGTAGTAGTAATAATAATAATAATAGTGAAATATCTTGTGTTGATCCAGGGACATCACATTCTTATGTTGACCC
>NC_068381.1:23094778-23119778 GCF_023724105.1 Carassius gibelio
TAAGACCAAGAGTGATCTATCTCTATATATTGCAATAATAATAATACTAATAATAATGATAATTAAATATCTTGTGTTGACCCAGGGACTTCATTCTTTATAGCTCATCTAATATATGACAATCATTAATCAATCACTGTAATAATAACAATAATAATAAATATATTTATGTTATGAATGAAATTCAAATATTGTTTAGAGCATTTGCACGCAGTCTAATGTTGGTCTGGGAACATTATGAAGTTTATTAACTGATAATAATGGTGGTTAAACTATCTTAAGAATATAATAATTGGTGATATTTTTATTATAAATTGTTACTGAGAGCTTCATCATTAGGCAATAACCCTAATGTTAATAAATGTTTTCCTCCTCAGAATGTAAAGGGAAATGGAGGATTGTATTAGGAAAACAGTGTTGCGTGAAGAAAGACAAAGAGGAAAAAACAAAAATATTACAGTTGAGGTGCATGTCCTGAAAAAAGAAGAAAATCATGAAACATTCATTCAAGAAAAACTGAAAACTTTAACAAACTTTAGAAACACAAATTCTGCAAGTCAAAAAGACAAGGATAATGGATACTACATTTTCTACTGTATCCGGTCAGGGAACCCTGTTGATGGAAGTTACAAGATCTCAGGGTGTATGGCTTACACTTCATTTAAGGTTAAAAATGATTGGCTGAGCCACAAAGTCATTGTACAACGCACCAGCAAAGAGCACAATGGGCACAATGCAACTTTTGAAAAAGAAGGACACTTTCAATCAGTGTGTCCAGATTTGGTAATACAAATTGAAGAATGGATTTCATTGGGTGTCAAGCCAGATATCATTCTATTGGAAGCCCACAAATGGTCCAGATCTCGCGGATACACTGACTTGAACAACCGTCAGTACTTTGTCACACCAAAGGACATTGAGAATATACGAACATGCTTGATACGCCGAAGCCATTTGGATAAAGATGATGCTGTTAGTTCAGCCAAATTATTGACCAGTCACCTCAAGGACAGTGTTGCTTTTTTCCAGCCTTTTTCCCATGAGAAGGAACTCATAATTATCCTTCAGACTCCCAACATGAAAGAGAATCTACACAGACATGGAAAGAATGTTATATTTTTGGATGCCACTCATTGCGTCAACCAGTATAATTTTCCACTTTATACACTGGCTATAAGAGATGACTATGGCCATGGAGTTCCAGTCGCTTTCATAGTAACAAGCAATGAGAAAGAGGCAACACTAGAGATAGCTTTACAGCAATTAAGGAGAGTGTGTCCTGCTGCACCAAGGTATGTATATTCTGGCCCCATATACCAGATACTGTTTTCAATTT
This sequence comes from Carassius gibelio, assembly GCF_023724105.1. Lineage (NCBI taxonomy): Eukaryota > Metazoa > Chordata > Actinopteri > Cypriniformes > Cyprinidae > Carassius > Carassius gibelio. Next base: position 23,096,115 of record NC_068381.1, read on the forward strand.
GAGTATATAATTAAAGTGTAATTTATTCCTCTGATCAAATCTGTATTTTCAGCATCATTCCTCCAGTCTTAAGTGTCACATGATCTTCAAAAATCATGAAAATGTGATGATTTGATGCTCAAGAAACATTTCTGATTATTATAAATGTTGAAAAGTGTTATGTGTATATATATATATATATATATATATATATATATATATATAGAGAGAGAGAGAGAGAGAGAGAGAGAGAGAGAGAGAGAGAGAGAGAGAGAGATAGATAGATAGATAGATAGATAGATAGATAGATAGATAGATAGATAGATAGATAGATTTTTTTTTTCTTTCAGGATTCTTTGATGAATGGAAAGCTCAAAACATCATCATTTATTTGAAATAGTATCTTTTGTAAAAATATAAATTACTTTACTGTCTCTTTTGAGAAATGTAATGCATCCTGAAAAAAAAACAACAACAACAACTTACTGACCCACAACTTTTGCCCAGTAGTGTGTAATGATACAAAAGCTTTCTTTCTGTTTTAGATAAATTATGTTCTTTTTAACTTTCTTTTCATCAAAGTATCCTGAAAGAAAAATTATACACAAATATTTTCAACAGTGATAATAACAATACATGTTTCTTGAGCTGCAAATCATCATATTAGAATGATTTCTGAAGATCCTATGACACTGAAGACTGGAGTAATGATGCTGAAAAATCAGCTTTTATCAGAGGAATAATTTACATTATAAAATATTTTAAAATAGAAAATAATTATTTAAAAATGTTGTACTATTTTACAGTATTACAGTTTTTTTTTTTCATATGTTTTTTTTTTATCAAATAAATGCAGTCCTGGTCCGGTGAGCATAATAGACTTCTTTTAAAAACATTTAAAAAATTCTTACTGATCCCAAACTTTTCAATAGTAGTGTATGTCTGTTTTCATCCTTTTGGTATATGCTATGTGGTTTCCTCTAGGTGCTTTATGGTGGACAAGGATATGTGTGAAATAAATGCCTTGCGGAAAGTGTTCCCAGAGTCAGATATCTTGCTGTGTTGGTATCATGTTATGCAAGTATGTATATATACAAATAAATATTTTTCTTTATATTAAAAATTTTTTTATGAAAAATGTATTTGATGTCTCTGTTTTCAGGCTATTGTCCGTTGGCTTTCAAAGACAGACTCTGGAATCAGTGGACCATCAAATACTGATGTCAGAACAGAAATAATTTCCTTTATCAGAAAGATGAAGCTTTGTGCAACAGTGCGTAAATTTAACAATTCAATTTTGCTTCCTTTATTGTACTGTGGTAACACTTTATTTTAGGGTATTTTAACTAGTTGCTTATTAGCATGCATATTACTAGAATATCGGCTGTTTAATAGTACTTATAAAGCACATATTAATGCCTTATTCTGAATGAACTTATTCCACATTTTAAATCCTACCCAGAACCTAAACTGAACAAGGAAATTACTATTAATAAGCAGTAATTTTGGAGTCTATTGAGGGAAAAGTCATTGTTAATATTGAATATGTGTATCTTATACTAAAGTGTTACTTGTACTGTTACTATTTATATAACTATTTTAAAGAAAATATTAAATTAGTTAAATTTAACATTAAATTTATTATTATTTTGTTAATTATAGCTTCAAGATTTTAAGTCAGCTGCTGAGCAATTCCTAAAGAGGTTTGAAGATTTCCCAGCTCTTTGCTCATACTTCAAGGATCACTGGCTGGAAATAGGACACACATGGTCTGACTTTGGACGGTGCTACAATCATGCTGACTCCGATACAAACAATCTTGTTGAAAGGTAATATTTGAAATTAAATGTATGCAACTTCATTATGAGTTAATGCAAATAATGTAAATAGAATCACAAGCATTTGGAATATAATTATATCAAAAATCAAACACAATCATATTAAAATGTGTATTGTTTTTCTTTGCTTGTCTAATTAGATTTTTCCATCGCCTAAAATATCAGTTTTTGGGTGGCATAAGGAACCGTAGACTGGATGATCTTATCAGCATTCTCATCAAGAAGACAGATGGATACTTCCAGGTCATTCATGATTTACAGGCAGTTGGAAGAATGAAAAATGCCTCTTTGAAGTCAGGAGAAATACTAAAGTCAGCCTCTAGATTGGTGGAAAAAGGTTGGCAAGATAGCATTAATCTTATATCCCACGACTCATACCTTTATGAAGTTCCATCAGAACAAACCCCTGGTCTATCCTACAAAGTTTGTCCATCTGAAAGTTTTTGTAGCTGCCCAATAGGACTCAGAGGACATCGCTGTAAACACCTTGTACTTACTGATTTGCTGAGTGAACATGATTCTCAGAAGTTTCCTGCTTTGAATGCTCAAATAGATGCACATGCTAGTGTAATTAAGCAAAAGAAGCTTTACTCCATTCTGTGCTTTGACACAAAAGAGGTAGATGTAAAAAGTCTATGTAATGAGAGAATTTACCACACTTCTGCAACAACATTTCAGTGTACCTGTTGTACATACTCTTACAATGAAAAATGTGCTTGCCTTCTACTGGCATGTGAATTATTTGATGTCATATTAACAAGAGATGTACCTACTTTGTGGCAAGAAGCAGTGTTAATTTTGACACGAAATTTTAATTTAGTTTTAGTCTTAGTCTTTTGACTATAATTCTTTTTAGTTTTAGTCAAGTTTTAGTCATCTGATTTGTTTTAATTTTAGTCTTATTTTAGTCGACTAAAATTGCTTGGTATTTTAGTCGACTAAAATTGCTTGGTATTTTAGTCGACTAAAATAAGACTAAAATCAATAACAGATTTACTAGACAATTTTTTACAGCTGGTATAGGAAACAAACTTAAACAAAATATATATAAAACACAAATTCAACTTTATTTCAACACAACTGTGTCTTTATTTCGATTCAAAAGCTTTTATGCAGCAACAAACACTGTCATGATAATGTAAACAATAACTAGCTGCCAATTGACCATCAATAAAAGAAAAATAACGTTAGGTCCAGGACCTTAAAGCTTACAGCTGAGCTGAACAATAAGTGCATACATTTAAAGTAAATATTTAATAAGTTGGCAGCTAGGTGGATAAAAAAAGTAACAAGATTTTATAAGGTATTCATTTGTCTAGCAATATTGTATGTTTTAAATACTACAATATTGCTAGATTTGTATGTATAATGATAGGATGTGAACATTCATGTTTCACATGATTAATATAGAAATATTTGTGATATTGTCAACAAGTAGAACATTATAAAATATACTAAACATTAGTATTAATCAAATGTATTTATCATGATATTACGTATTAGTATTGTGCTCGCATCTAATTTGAAGAAGGGACTATTTTACAGTACTTTTCGGTTCGTAATATTTAATGCTACAACATCTACGCACTGCACTATTCCAATTTTGCTTAGCTCAATAAACAAAAGAACATCGTTGTGAAATTACATTTGAGAAAATGTCCGGGTGGCTCGTCTGTAAATGTCTTTTCAAATTGGTTGTGTTCTTGCCACGAATGAGCTCTCCGCGTGCTTTACACTTTGTTTTGTTTTGTTCGTCGTCAAACGTGAAGTGAGCTGTGGACATTTTGTCGCTCTTTTAGACAGTAGGGACTTTAAGCAACAGCTGCGAATGGAACGGCTACAGCGACCGGAAGTTTGCCGTCACACGGCAGTAGCCAAGAACGTAAAAGTCACTAAGCAACGGTAAAACAGAACAGCGCAACGCAGCATTAATTCATTTATTGAGATCCAAAAAAATATATAATTTAAAAAAGCAACTGCGGTCAAGCCAGCCGCACTTCAGAAAAACACCGTCAAGCCAGCCGCGAGTGAAATTTATATGCGCGTGTATTACTATAATTACGGCAATAGCAGGAACAACAGAGAGGGAACGCGCTTTCAGAGCGCTTTTCATCTATACGTTCAGATTTGATCTATGACGACCTTTTTCGCCCATCTGCTCTAATATTCGTGTAACTTATTGTTTTTCTTGACTGCTCTGTATTACTATAATTTTCAGCCTTTCAAAGCATTACAATTATTAGTAGAAAACGAGATATGGGACATTCATTGATTTAGAAGACACTTTTTTATGATGAGAAAGAAGCAATTAAAGGTCAGTTCTTAAAGAAGACATCCCATACTATATCCATACCTCACATAAAACCATTTTACTGGAGCCTTTTAGAGATATAGGATAATATTACACTTTACAAGTCTTTTAAGATCCCATTTCTAACAAGTAGAAAAAAACAATGGTCAGTTCTTATAAGGGACTTCGCATACTATATGCAAACTTCATATCAAACCATTGTACAACAGCATTTTTGAGATATGGGACATTATTACACTTTAAAGGGTTATAAAGATCATATTTCTAATAAATAGAAAAAAACAATGGTCAGTTCTTATCAGGGACGTCCCATACTATACACAAAAAATCATTTTGCTAAAGCATTTTTGAGATATGGGTCCATATGGCGATTAAGAGGGCTATAAAGACCCCTATAGCGGAGTACAAAACTTTTTATCCACAGGAAGAAGGAGGCGGAAACCGGCCATCAATCAAATAAGGCTTTTAATAACAAAATAAACACAAAACACTGCGACAGCCCTTCACGGACGACTGTCGCTTACAAACAAAAACCAAACACAAACTAAAATCATGGCCTGGCCTGGCCCTCTCTCGTTGTTCACTGTCGTCGCACCCTCTTTTGTATCCTTCCATCTCCACCGCGGGACGCGAGACCGGTGAGTGGAGCAGGCGTCGCTCATTTCCAGTCACTCCACTGGCCTCATTCCGTTCTCATGGCTCGCGGCCCCGCCCCACTCATCACAACCCTATTTCTAATAAGTAGAAAAAAAACAAAGGTCAGTTCATATAAGGGACATCCCAAACTATATGCAAACCTCATATCAAACCATTTTACTGCAGCATTTTTGAGATATGCGTCCATATCGCGATTTAGAGGGCTATAAAGTCAACATTTCTAATAAGTAGAAAAAAACAAAGGTCAGTTCTTATCAGGGACATCACATACTATTTGCACCCTTCATATGAAACCATTTTACTGCAGCATTTTTGAGATATGGGACAATACAATGATTTAGAGGGCGATAAAGACACCATTTCTAATAAGTAGAAAAAAACAATAGTCAGTTCTTATCAGGGACATCCCATACTATATGCACACTTCATATGAAACCATTTTACTGCAGCATTTTTAATATATGGGACAATACAATGATTTAAAGGGCTATAAAGACACCATTTCTAATAAGTAGAAAAAAACAATAGTCTGTTCCTATAAGGGATTTCCCATACTATATGCACACCTCATATCAAAACCTTTTACTGCAGCATTTTTGACATATGGGTCCAAATGGTGATTTCGATGGCTATAAAGACACCATTTATAATAAGTAGAAAAAAACAATGGTCAGTTCTTATAAAGCACATGCCATACTATATGCACACCTCATATCAAAGCATTTTACTGCAGCATGTTTGAGATATGGGTCCATATGGCAATTTAGAGTGCTATAAAGACCCCATTTCTAATAAGTAGAAAAAAATAATAGTCAGTTCTCATCAGTGACGTCCCATACTATGAGCACATCTCATATCAAACCATTTTACTGCAGCTTTTTCCAGAAATGGGAAATTATTACACTTTAACGGGCTGTGAAGATCCCATTTCTAATAAGTAGAAAAAAACAATGGTCAGATCTTATAAAGGACATTCCATACTATATGCACAAATCATATCAAACCATTTTACTGCAGCATTTTTGAGATATGGGTCCATGTGGCAATTTAGAGGGCTATAAAGACAACATTTCTAATAAGTAGAAAAAAACAATAGTCAGTTCTTATCAGGGACCTCCCATACTATATGCACCCTTCATATGAAACCATTTTACTGCAGCATTTTTAAGATACGAGACATTTTTACACTTTAAAGGGCTGTAAAGATCCCATTTCTAATAAGTAGAAAAAAACAAAAGTCAGTTCTTATCAGGGACATCCCATACTATATGCACACCTCATATCAAACCATTTTACTGCAGAATTTTCGAGATATGGGACATTATTATATTTTAAAGGGCTATAAAGATCCCATTTCTAATAAGTAGATAAAAACAATGGTATGTTCCTATAAGGGATGTCCCATACTATATGCACACCTCATATCAAACCATTTTACTGCAGCATTTTCGAGATATGGGACATTATTACACTTTAAATGGCTGTAAAGATCCCATTTCTAATAAGTAGAAGAAAACAATGGTCTGTTCCTAAAAGGGACGTCCCATACTATTTGCACACCTCATATCAAACCATTTTACTGCAGCATTTTTAAGATTCGAGACATTATTACATTTTAAAGGGCTGTAAAGATCCCATTTCTAATAAGTAGAAAAAAACAAGAGTCAGTTCTTATCAGGGACCTCCCACACTATATGCACACCTCATATCAAACCATTTTACTGCAGCATTTTCAAGATATGGGACATTATTACACTTTAAAGGGCTATAAAGATCCCATTTGTAATAAGTAGAAAAATAGAATAGTCAGTTCTTATCAGGGACGTCCCATATTATATGCACACATCATATCAAACCATTTTACTGCAGCATTTTTGAGATATTGGTCCAAATGGTGATTTGGAGGGCTATAAAGACATAATTTCTAATAAGTAGAAAAAAACAATGGTCAGTTCTTATCAGGGACGTCCCATACTATATGCACACCTCATATCAAACCATTTTACTGCAGGACTTTTGAGATATGGGACATTATTACACTTTAACGGGCTTTAAAGATCCCATTTCTAATAAGTAGAAAAAAACAATGGTCAGTTCTCATAAGGGATATGCCATACTATATGCACACCTCATATCAAACCATTTTACTGCAGCATTTTTGAGATATGGGTCTAAATGGTGATTTGGAGGGCTATAAAGACATAATTTCTAATAAGTAGAAAAAAACAATGGTCAGTTCTTATAAAGGACATGCCATACTATATGCACACCTCATATCAAACCATTTTACTGCAGCATTTTCGAGATATGGGACATTATTACACTTTAAATGGCTGTAAAGATCCCATTTCTAATAAGTAGAAAAAAACAATGGTCTGTTCCTATAAGGGACGTCCCATACTATATGCACACCTCATATCAAACCCTTTTACTGCAGCATTTTTGAGATATGGGACATTATTACACTTTAAAGGGCTATAAAGATCCCATTTCTAATAAGTAGAAAAAAACAACAGTCAGTTCTTATCAGGGACGTCCCATATTATATGCACACATCATATCAAACCATTTTACTGCAGCATTTTTGAGATATCGGACATTATTACACTTTAAATGGCTGTAAAGATCCCATTTCTAATAAGTAGAAAAAAACAATGGTCTGTTCCTATAAGGGACGTCCCATACTATTTGCACACCTCATATCAAACCATTTTACTGCAGCATTTTTAAGATACGGGACATTATTACACTTTAAAGGGCTGTAAAGATCCCATTTCTAATAAGTAGAAAAAAACAAAAGTCAGTTCTTTTCAGGGACCTCCCACACTATATGCACACCTCATATCAAACCATTTTACTGCAGCATTTTCAAGATATGGGACATTATTACACTTTAAAGGGCTATAAAGATCCCATTTCTAATAAGTAGAAAAAAACAATGGTCAGTTCTTATAAAGGACATGCCATACTATATGCACACCTCATATCAAACCATTTTACTGCAGCATTTTTGAGATATGGGTCCAAATGGTGATTTGGAGGGCTATAAAGGCATCATTTCTAACAAGTAGAAAAAAACAAAAGTCAGTTCTTATCAGGGACATCCCATACTATATGCACACCTGATATCAAACCATTTTACTGCAGCATTTTCAAGATATGGGACATTATTACACTTTAAAGGGCTATAAAGATCCCATTTCTAGTAAGTAGAAAAAAACAAAAGTCAGTTCTTTTCAGGGACCTCCCACACTATATGCACACCTCATATCAAACCATTTCACTGCAGCATTTTTGAGATATGGGACATTATTACACTTTAAAGGGCTATAAAGATCCCATTTCTAATAAGTAGAAAAAAACAACAGTCAGTTCTTATCAGGGACGTCCCATATTATATGTACACATCATATCAAACCATTTTACTGCAGCATTTTTGAGATATGGGTCCAAATGGTGATTTGGAGGGCTATAAAGACATAATTTCTAATAAGTAGAAAAAAACAATGGTCAGTTCTTATAAAGGACATGCCATACTATATGCCTACCTCATATCAAACCATTTTACTGCAGCATTTTCGAGATATCGGACATTATTACACTTTAAATGGCTGTAAAGATCCCATTTCTAATAAGTAGAAAAAAACAATGGTCTGTTCCTATAAGGGACGTCCCATACTATTTGCACACCTCATATCAAACCATTTTACTGCAGCATTTTTAAGATACGGGACATTATTACACTTTAAAGGGCTGTAAAGATCCCATTTCTAATAAGTAGAAAAAAACAAAAGTCAGTTCTTTTCAGGGACCTCCCACACTATATGCACACCTCATATCAAACCATTTTACTGCAGCATTTTCAAGATATGGGACATTATTACACTTTAAAGGGCTATAAAGATCCCATTTCTAATAAGTAGAAAAAAACAATGGTCAGTTCTTATAAAGGACATGCCATACTATATGCACACCTCATATCAATCCCTTTTACTGCAGCATTTTTGAGATATGGGACATTATTACACTTTAAAGGGCTATAAAGATCCCATTTCTAATAAGTAGAAAAAAACAAAAGTCAGTTCTTATCAGGGACCTCCCACACTATATGCACACCTCATATCAAACCATTTTACTGCAGCATTTTCGAGATATGGGACATTATTACACTTTAAATGGCTGTAAAGATCCCATTTCTAATAAGTAGAAAAAAACAATGCTCTGTTCCTATAAGGGACGTCCCATACTATTTGCACACCTCATATCAAACCATTTTACTGCAGCATTTTTGAGATATGGGTCCAAATGGTGATTTGGAGGGCTATAAAGACATCATTTCTAATAAGTAGAAAAAAACAATGGTCAGTTCTTATAAAGGACATGCCGTACTATATGCACACCTCATATCAAACCATTTTACTGCAGCATTTTTGAGATATGGGTCCAAATGGTGATTTGGAGGGCTATAAAGACATCATTTCTAATAAGTAGAAAAAAACAAAAGTCAGTTCTTATCAGGGACCTCCCACACTATATGCACACCTCATATCAAACCATTTTACTGCAGCATTTTCAAGATATGGGACATTATTACACTTTAAAGGGCTATAAAGATCCCATTTCTAATAAGTAGAAAAAAACAATGGTCAGTTCTTATAAAGGACATGCCATACTATATGCACACCTCATATCAAACCCTTTTACTGCAGCATTTTTGAGATATGGGACATTATTACACTTTAAAGGGCTATAAAGATCCAATTTCTAATAAGTAGAAAAAAGAATAGTCAGTTCTTATCAGGGACGTCCCATACTATATGCACACCTCATATCAAACCATTTTACTGCAGCATTTTTGAGATATGGGTCCATATGGTAATTTAGAGGACTATAAAGACCACATTTCTAATAAGTTGAAAAACAAATGTCAGCTCCTTTAAGGGATGTCCCATACTATATGCACACCTCATATCAAACCATTTTACAGCAGCATTTTCAGATATGGGACTATATGGTGATTCTTTGGGCTATAAATATCCCATGTCGCTCTCACATTATCTTAAGTGTTCTTAATACCTGTGTATATACAATGTAACTACATGTGTACGTAATATATAACACAGTGTAAGTATACATTGGTATATAGTATCCATGGCTATAATATTTTTGTAACAACCCTCAGAATGGTTTGTGCAAGTACAAATGTATAACAGGACATGTAAATCTACATTTTGTAACAACAATATGTATAAGAGTAATTTGAACCATTTGATCCAGGTGGTGGAGATGGGTGGGTTTAGGGTTCTGTAAAGTGGGAGGAGTTGGTGCACCACTTTAATACCCGTGTACTTACATGGTAACTCCTCAGGAACTGTCGACTTCATTAAAGTGCAACATTGTGGACACCAACCACATTTTATATGTAAAGCCTAATTTACTTGCCACTGCAGTGTAACATAGGGGTAATTACATAATAAATTGAATATTGCTATTAGTCCTGTTACACATTTGTACTTTCTTACCAATAAATTTTATCACCAATGTCCTGTTGCACATTTGTACTTACACATACCATTCAATGGGTTATTACAAATATGTAGTTACACAAACATTAGAGCTATAGATACTATGTACCAATGTGTACTTACACTGTGGTTACATACTACATACACATCTAATTACTAAGTACACAGGTATTAGGGACACAATATAAAGTGGAACCCCCATTTCTAATAAGTTGAAAAAAAAAACAATATTTAGTTTGTATATTGGAGGTGCCATACTATATTCACACCTTATATAAAAAAGTTTTACTGCATTTCTAGCATTTTGCAAAGATGTTTTTCTGTTTTTCTGAAATGTATTCTGTTTCAGAGGCCTAGAAAGACCCCATTTCTAATAAGTAGAAGAATACAATGATCAGTTAGTACATGGGACATCCCACAAGCACACCTTATATAAAACTATTTTACTGAAGTATTTGGTGTATAAAGATATTTTACGATAGCAATTTGGGGTTAAAAATCAAGAAAATCCTCAGAAACTCCAGTTTTAAGAACTATTTCAAATAAGTTTAAAAAAAGGCCATTCCTTCTAAAGTTCCTCCTACATTTTAAGCACACCTAATGTGAAGTCTGTGTACTGTGGCAGTTTGTAGAAGCATGCATTCATATAGAACAAAACACTCAAATACATTTTAATATATCCTAATTTTTTGCAACCTATAGAAATGTTTTTTTTCAAATACTTAAAAGAAATAATGGCCTTTTCTTACAAAGTAGCTCATATTCTATCAGCACAGATAATCTGAAGTCTGTGTACTTTGGCAGTTTGTTGCATACATCCAAATTTAAAAATATTATATATATATATATATATATATATATATATATATATATATATATATATATATATATATATATATATATATATATATATATATTTCAGACTTCAGACTATCTGTGCTGATAGAATATGAGCTACTTTATATATATATTATAGACTGGATATTTTTTCCCCAGTTTTGAGGTTTATATAAACATCAGGTTAAATACATACAGTAGATAAAAATAATGGCCTTTGCATGCAAGGCACTCCCTATTCTTTCAGCAAATATGAAGTCACACACACTTGTCTGTCACACTATACTTCACACACTTTCTTAACACCAAATATGGAGTCTTTGCTCTGTGAAAGTTTAGAGTAGCTTGCATTCAATGGATGAATGGATCATAGCGTATCCCCAGTCTTGTTTCTGGAAATCTCACTTAAAGTTCAGTTACAACCCTAATCTAATTAAGAGTCAGGAACAATTCATAGTTACAGAAAGGTTTGCTGGAGCAGGATTGACACTGAACTCTGCACGAAGGTAGTATTATTATGTGCCTTTTAAAAATAGTAAGTGTTCCTACTTATGTAGTTAAATAGCATTTTGTTGAATTAGAATACATGTAAGTCCAAACTGCCAAAGTACCCAGATTTTATTTTAGCTGTGCTAATAACGTAGGAGGTGCCTTGCATGAAATGGGCATCGTTTTCCTCTACTTTTATAAGCTGACATTTCTACATGTCTCAAAGTTATGCAAAGTCTCAGAACTGACTCTGAATGCATGCAGTTCCAGATTGGTAAACTGAAATGTTTTTTATAAGGGCTGCACAAATTTGGTGATGTCCCTTATGACAATTGTTTATTATTAGGGGCCAAGCCCAGAGGGCTGTAGCCCCTATTGTATCTGTATGTTTTATTATTATTATTATTATTATTTTCGTCCAATGGGAGTCTATGGCAGCCCTATGAAGGGAACATGGGAAAATGATGAAATTTGGCACACTTGTAGAGATGACCATTATTAGTGATCTGACCAACTTTGGGGTCTCTAGGACCAACTCTACAGCGCCACCACCAGTTCAAAAATTCAACATTCAAACGTTAATAACTCTTGAACCACTAATTCTATGAAAATTAAACTTAGTACATCTATTTTGTCTCTTCATGGAGATTCCATTCCATATCTTACATTAAGACTCCGCCCATTACAGTAGTGGCCATTTTGAAAAGTACAGTATTCAGTCTAAACACTACTCCTCCTTCAAAATTGGTCCAATTCTTCTGAAATTTGGCACAGATAATCTTTGGACTGAGCCGCACAGAATAGACTGAACAGAATTTTTTGAACACTAGTGAAAAAAAAAGTTATGATGCTGTGAACTTACAGAGGTTGACCTCAAATCGGTAGAGATGCTGTATCTCGGCCAAACTTTGATCAATCGATACCAATCTTGGTACACTTCATCTACACCATGATCTGGGGGTCCATGCTAAATTTGGGAACAGCGCCACCTATGGGTGTTGAGATACCAAAAATGCACTTTTTAGCTTATAACTTCTGAACAATTCATCAGAAAATTATGATCTTGATGTCTATGGTTTCTGTAGATCATTTCGAATCTGTGGATGTCAATTTTGTCAAGACCACCTGGACCACCCGTCCGCCATTTTGAAATTTGTCAAAAATTGCTCTAACTTTTGAACTACTGTACAAATCTTCACAAAAATCGATAGGCATCATCAACACCATGTGCCGGAAGTACCCCGGAAGTTGGAAGACAGCGCCACCTAGTGTTCAAGAGATATAACGATTCTTGCAAAACCCCTTATAACTACTGTAAATGTTGATCGATTTTTGTTATTTTTATGTCATTTTATTCCTTTGGTTATGCCGATTCTGAGGATGTCTCAATTGTCATTTTCCAACATGGCGTCTGTCCGCCATATTGAATGGAATGAAATACAGTTTTTTCGCTACTCCTCCCTGAAATCTTGTTCAATTTTGTTAAAAATTTTATCAGATGAACTTCAGACCGGGCCTGACAGAAATGACTCAACAGATTTTTGATATTCACTCCCGTTCCAGAGATGTACAGCTCCGAAGTTGACCGTGCCTGTGCTTGTTGATTTATGCTAATTAGCTTAGCATGCTAATTAGCTAAAATGCTAACACTTTTCTATTCACTCTAATGGGTCTCTTGAGCAATCTGGTTAACTTTGACAATGTTAGCATTTTTTAGCGTAGCATGCTAATCTGGCTAAAATGCTATTTCGGGCTTGTGAGAGATCATTCTCACACCTTGACCTCTCTTCTGTGCCGTGTAAATTGTGTGTCAACTAATGTGGCGCACTTAGCTAAGGCGTTGGTTCTGAACCTGTGAGGTTGTGGGTTCGAAACCTGTATGGGAAAAGTTTAAAATTGGGTATAAAGTTGTCATTTCAATTCCTTTATTACATGGTTAAGAGCTGTACTAAAGTTTCTTAAAATGGGATCAAAAAGAAGTGTGTTTTTGTAACTTCATTCTGCGTTCGTTCTCATTAGACCTTCTGATTTCACCTTATCTGTAATTCTGAATCTATCTGTTCTGTAAAAAGTGCTGAAAAAGTTGCTTGAAAAACCCTTAAAAGCCAAAGAGCAATAAGGGCTTGGCCCCAGAAAGGCTGCTTGCAGCTTTATTATTATTATTATTATTGGAATAGATAAATGTAATGTTTTATAACTCTATATGTGAAATACTTGCTAGCTCTTAAAAAAACCATACAGTAAAATGTTTTCCATGGATTTACTCATAGATTTTAGAAAACATTACATTTCTCTATGAGCCTCTGAAGTGAATATACCCTTTATCTTTATAGCCCCCTAAAGCACAATATAGGTCCATATCTCATTAATGTTGCAGTAGACTGGGTTTTATATCAAACCATTATGTGTGCATATAGTATGGGATGTCCCTTATGAGAACTGACCATTGTTTTTTTCTACTTATTAGAAATGGGATCTTTAAAGCCCGTTAAAGTGTAATAATGTCCCATATCTCAAAAGTCCTGCAGTAAAATGGTTTGATATGAGGTGTGCATATAGTATGGGACGTCCCTGATAAGAACTGACCATTGTTTTTTTCTACTTATTAGAAATTACGTCTTTATAGCCCTCCAAATCACCATTTGGACCCATATTTCGAAAATGCTGCAGTAAAATGGTTTGATTTGAGGTGTGCATATAGTATGGGAGGTCCCTGATAAGAATTGACTATTCTTTTTTTCTACTTATTACAAATGGGATCTTTATAGCCCTTTAAAGTGTAATAATGTCCCATATCTTGAAAATGCTGCAGTAAAATGGTTTGATATGAGGTGTGCATATAGTATGGGACATCCCTGATAAGAACTGACTGTTGTTTTTTTTCTACTTATTAGAAATGGGATCTTTACAGCCATTTAAAGTGTAATAATGTCCCGTATCTTGAAAATGCTGCAGTAAAATGGTTTGATATGAGGTTTGCATATAGTATGGGATGTCCCTGATAAGAACTGACTATTGTTTTTTTCTACTTATTAGAAATGGTGTCTTTATAGCCCTCTAAATCATTGTATTGTCCCATATCTCGAAAATGCTGCAGTAAAATGGTTTGATAAGAGGTGTGCATATAGTATGGGATGTCCATGATAAGAACTGACTTTTGTTTTTTTCTACTTATTAGAAATTGGATCTTTACAGCCCTTTATAGTGTAATAATGTCCCGTATCTTAAAAATGCTGCAGTAAAATGGTTTGATATGAGGTGTGCAAATAGTATGGGACGTCCCTTATAGGAACAGACCATTGTTTTTTTCTACTTATTAGAAATGGGATCTTTACAGCCATTTAAAGTGTAATAATGTCCCATATCTCGAAAATGCTGCAGTAAAATGGTTTGATATGAGGTAGGCATATAGTATGGCATGTCCTTTATAAGAACTGACCATTGTTTTTTTCTACTTATTAGAAATTATGTCTTTATAGCCCTCCAAATCACCATTTGGACCCATATCTCAAAAATGCTGCAGTAAAATGGTTTGATATGATGTGTGCATATAATATGGGACGTCCCTGATAAGAACTGACTGTTGTTTTTTTCTACTTATTAGAAATGGGATCTTTATAGCCCTTTAAAGTGTAATAATGTCCCATATCTCAAAAATGCTGCAGTAAAAGGGTTTGATATGAGGTGTGCATATAGTATGGGATGTCCCTTATAGGAACAGACCATTGTTTTTTTCTACTTATTAGAAATGGGATCTTTACAGCCATTTAAAGTGTAATAATGTCCCATATCTCGAAAATGCTGCAGTAAAATGGTTTGATATGAGGTGTGCATATAGTATGGCATGTCCTTTATAAGAACTGACCATTGTTTTTTTCTACTTATTAGAAATTATGTCTTTATAGCCCTCCAAATCACCATTTGGACCCATATCTCAAAAATGCTGCAGTAAAATGGTTTGATATGAGGTGTGCATATAGTATGGCATATCCCTTATGAGAACTGACCATTGTTTTTTTCTACTTATTAGAAATGGGATCTTTAAAGCCCGTTAAAGTGTAATAATGTCCCATATCTCAAAAGTCCTGCAGTAAAATGGTTTGATATGAGGTGTGCATATAGTATGGGACGTCCCTGATAAGAACTGACCATTGTTTTTTTCTACTTATTAGAAATTATGTCTTTATAGCCCTCCAAATCACCATTTGGACCAATATCTCAAAAATGCTGCAGTAAAATGGTTTGATATGATGTGTGCATATAATATGGGACGTCCCTGATAAGAACTGACTATTGTTTTTTTCTACTTATTAGAAATGGTGTCTTTATAGCCCTCTAAATCATTGTATTGTCCCATATCTCGAAAATGCTGCAGTAAAATGGTTTGATAAGAGGTGTGCATATAGTATGGGATGTCCATGATAAGAACTGACTTTTGTTTTTTTCTACTTATTAGAAATTGGATCTTTACAGCCCTTTATAGTGTAATAATGTCCCGTATCTTAAAAATGCTGCAGTAAAATGGTTTGATATGAGGTGTGCAAATAGTATGGGACGTCCCTTATAGGAACATACCATTGTTTTTTTCTACTTATTAGAAATGGGATCTTTACAGCCATTTAAAGTGTAATAATGTCCCATATCTCGAAAATGCTGCAGTAAAATGGTTTGATATGAGGTGTGCATATAGTATGGCATGTCCTTTATAAGAACTGACCATTGTTTTTTTCTACTTATTAGAAATTATGTCTTTATAGCCCTCCAAATCACCATTTGGACCCATATCTCAAAAATGCTGCAGTAAAATGGTTTGATATGAGGTGTGCATATAGTATGGCATGTCCTTTATAAGAACTGACCATTGTTTTTTTCTACTTATTAGAAATTATGTCTTTATAGCCCTCCAAATCACCATTTGGACCCATATCTCAAAAATGCTGCAGTAAAATGGTTTGATATGAGGTGTGCATATAGTATGGCATATCCTTTATAAGAACTGACCATTGTTTTTTTCTACTTATTAGAAATGGGGTCTTTATAGCCCTTTAAAGTGTAATAATGTCCCATATCTCAAAAATGCTGCAGTGAAATGGTTTGATATGAGGTGTGCATATAGTGTGGGAGGTCCCTGAAAAGAACTGACTTTTGTTTTTTTCTACTTACTAGAAATGGGATCTTTATAGCCCTTTAAAGTGTAATAATGTCCCATATCTTGAAAATGCTGCAGTAAAATGGTTTGATATCAGGTGTGCATATAGTATGGGATGTCCCTCATAAGAACTGATATTTGTTTTTTTCTACTTATTAGAAATGGGATCTTTATAGCCCTTTAAATTCTAATAATGTCCCATATCTCGAAAATTCTGCAGTAAAATGGTTTGATATGAGGTGTGCATATAGTATGGGATGTCCCTGATAAGAACTGACTTTTGTTTTTTTCTACTTACTAGAAATGGGATCTTTATAGACCTTTAAAGTGTAATAATGTCCCATATCTTGAAAATGCTGCAGTAAAATGGTTTGATATGAGGTGTGCATATAATATGGGACGTCCCTGATAAGAACTGACTATTCTATTTTTCTACTTATTAGAAATGGGATCTTTATAGCCCTTTAAAGTGTAATAATGTCCCATATCTCAAAAATGCTGCAGTAAAAGGGTTTGATATGAGGTGTGCATATAGTATGGGATGTCCTTTATAAGAACTGACCATTGTTTTTTTCTACTTATTAGAAATGATGTCTTTATAGCCCTCCAAATCACCATTTGGACCCATATCTCAAAAATGCTGCAGCAAAATGGTTTGATATGAGGTGTGCAAATAGTATGGGACGTCCCTTATAGGAACAGACCATTGTTTTTTTCTACTTATTAGAAATGGGATCTTTACAGCCATTTAAAGTGTAATAATGTCCCATATCTCAAAAATGCTGCTGTAAAATGGTTTGATATGAGGTGTGCATATAGTATGGCATGTCCTTTATAAGAACTGACCATTGTTTTTTTCTACTTATTAGAAATTATGTCTTTATAGCCCTCCAAATCACCATTTGGACCAATATCTCAAAAATGCTGCAGTAAAATGGTTTGATATGATGTGTGCATATAATATGGGACGTCCCTGATAAGAACTGACTATTCTATTTTTCTACTTATTACAAATGGGATCTTTATAGCCCTTTAAAGTGTAATAATGTCCCATATCTTGAAAATGCTGCAGTAAAATGGTTTGATATGAGGTGTGCATATAGTGTGGGAGGTCCCTGATAAGAACTGACTCTTGTTTTTTTCTACTTATTAGAAATGGGATCTTTACAGCCCTTTAAAATGTAATAATGTCTCGAATCTTAAAAATGCTGCAGTAAAATGGTTTGATATGAGGTGTGCAAATAGTATGGGACGTCCCTTTTAGGAACAGACCATTGTTTTCTTCTACTTATTAGAAATGGGATCTTTACAGCCATTTAAAGTGTAATAATGTCCCATATCTCGAAAATGCTGCAGTAAAATGGTTTGATATGAGGTGTGCATATAGTATGGGACATCCCTTATAGGAACATACCATTGTTTTTATCTACTTATTAGAAATGGGATCTTTATAGCCCTTTAAAATATAATAATGTCCCATATCTCGAAAATTCTGCAGTAAAATGGTTTGATATGAGGTGTGCATATAGTATGGGATGTCCCTGATAAGAACTGACTTTTGTTTTTTTCTACTTATTAGAAATGGGATCTTTACAGCCCTTTAAAGTGTAAAAATGTCTCGTATCTTAAAAATGCTGCAGTAAAATGGTTTCATATGAAGGGTGCATATAGTATGGGAGGTCCCTGATAAGAACTGACTATTGTTTTTTTCTACTTATTAGAAATGTTGTCTTTATAGCCCTCTAAATTGCCACATGGACCCATATCTCAAAAATGCTGCAGTAAAATGGTTTGATATGATTTGTGCATATAGTATGGAATGTCCTTTATAAGATCTGACCATTGTTTTTTTCTACTTATTAGAAATGGGATCTTCACAGCCCGTTAAAGTGTAATAATTTCCCATTTCTGGAAAAAGCTGCAGTAAAATGGTTTGATATGAGATGTGCTCATAGTATGGGACGTCACTGATGAGAACTGACTATTATTTTTTTCTACTTATTAGAAATGGGGTCTTTATAGCACTCTAAATTGCCATATGGACCCATATCTCAAACATGCTGCAGTAAAATGCTTTGATATGAGGTGTGCATATAGTATGGCATGTGCTTTATAAGAACTGACCATTGTTTTTTTCTACTTATTATAAATGGTGTCTTTATAGCCATCGAAATCACCATTTGGACCCATATGTCAAAAATGCTGCAGTAAAAGGTTTTGATATGAGGTGTGCATATAGTATGGGAAATCCCTTATAGGAACAGACTATTGTTTTTTTCTACTTATTAGAAATGGTGTCTTTATAGCCCTTTAAATCATTGTATTGTCCCATATATTAAAAATGCTGCAGTAAAATGGTTTCATATGAAGTGTGCATATAGTATGGGATGTCCCTGATAAGAACTGACTATTGTTTTTTTCTACTTATTAGAAATGGTGTCTTTATCGCCCTCTAAATCATTGTATTGTCCCATATCTCAAAAATGCTGCAGTAAAATGGTTTCATATGAAGGGTGCAAATAGTATGTGATGTCCCTGATAAGAACTGACCTTTGTTTTTTTCTACTTATTAGAAATGTTGACTTTATAGCCCTCTAAATCGCGATATGGACGCATATCTCAAAAATGCTGCAGTAAAATGGTTTGATATGAGGTTTGCATATAGTTTGGGATGTCCCTTATATGAACTGACCTTTGTTTTTTTTCTACTTATTAGAAATAGGGTTGTGATGAGTGGGGCGGGGCCGCGAGCCATGAGAACGGAATGAGGCCAGTGGAGTGACTGGAAATGAGCGACGCCTGCTCCACTCACCGGTCTCGCGTCCCGCGGTGGAGATGGAAGGATACAAAAGAGGGTGCGACGACAGTGAACAACGAGAGAGGGCCAGGCCAGGCCATGATTTTAGTTTGTGTTTGGTTTTTGTTTGTAAGCGACAGTCGTCCGTGAAGGGCTGTCGCAGTGTTTTGTGTTTATTTTGTTATTAAAAGCCTTATTTGATTGATGGCCGGTTTCCGCCTCCTTCTTCCTGTGGATAAAAAGTTTTGTACTCCGCTATAGGGGTCTTTATAGCCCTCTTAATCGCCATATGGACCCATATCTCAAAAATGCTTTAGCAAAATGATTTTTTGTGTATATAGTATGGGACGTCCCTGATAAGAACTGACCATTGTTTTTTTCTATTTATTAGAAATATGATCTTTATAACCCTTTAAAGTGTAATAATGTCCCATATCTCAAAAATGCTGTTGTACAATGGTTTGATATGAAGTTTGCATATAGTATGCGAAGTCCCTTATAAGAACTGACCATTGTTTTTTTCTACTTGTTAGAAATGGGATCTTAAAAGACTTGTAAAGTGTAATATTATCCTATATCTCTAAAAGGCTCCAGTAAAATGGTTTTATGTGAGGTATGGATATAGTATGGGATGTCTTCTTTAAGAACTGACCTTTAATTGCTTCTTTCTCATCATAAAAAAGTGTCTTCTAAATCAATGAATGTCCCATATCTCGTTTTCTACTAATAATTGTAATGCTTTGAAAGGCTGAAAATTATAGTAATACAGAGCAGTCAAGGAAAACAATAAGTTACACGAATATTAGAGCAGATGGGCGAAAAAGGTCGTCATAGATCAAATCTGAACGTATAGATGAAAAGCGCTCTGAAAGCGCGTTCCCTCTCTGTTGTTCCTGCTATTGCCGTAATTATAGTAATACACGCGCATATAAATTTCACTCGCGGCTGGCTTGACGGTGTTTTTCTGAAGTGCGGCTGGCTTGACCGCAGTAAAAAGCAAGAGAAGGATTGCTTTTGGCGTTAAATGACAATCTTTTGTCAGAAGAGGAGTTTTTAATATTGTATGATGTAAATAAGTCTAAAAACATAACATTTATTTATCTAACCTCTCACGTTGTAGCGACTCCGGCAAATCAGCTGTTCTCCCGTAGTAGACCGTTAAATTAGAACGTCACAAAGTAGCAGTTAAATTCGCGCAGGCGCAATACAACGCCAGAATGGCGTTGCCGTTCCACCAGAGGCTGTTGCTTAAAGTCCCTATCACCTCTTCGAATGCCGACTTCCCGGGAGCTCATAAAAACTGAAAACCTTCGCTTCACGTCTCAATAAGTCAGGCTCTGATTGGTTCTCTTCTCTCATGCAGTCTGTTCTGTTTTGCTGGTTCTTTTGCTCATTCCTCGCATCTCTGCCGTCTGCTGATTTGATTTTCGTCACAGTCTATTTTCGTCTCGTCCTTTATTCGTTGACGATAATGTCAATCAATTTAGTCATAGTTTTAGTCTCCATCAGTGCCTTCTATTTTAGTTTTCGTTTCGTTTTCGTCGGCAAAAATATATTCGTGACGAAAATAATGACGAAAATATTTAGTCAACGAAATTAACACTGGCAAGAAGACATGTCAATGCAGTTAAATGTGAACACTGCAGCAAACCACTCTAAAACTGAAGTGCAGAAGTTAAATGAAATACTGGAGACTGTGCAGAAATGGCAGAACATTCCTCAGCACATTAGCCAGCAAATTAAAAACCTGCATGACTGTATAACAAATGCCACCGTGACAGGAATGGAATTTACAGCTGTATCTACAGATTTGACAAGAAAGATAAGACCATTGTTTCCACACAGAGCAAAAAACATGAAACGAAAGTATAGAAAGAATTTCAAAAGACGACTAACTAAATTCAAAGAATAAATGTAGATATGGAAAAAAAAAACATGTAAAATACAAATGTAAAATTAACTTGCTACATGTAAATGTGCACATGAAAAATTAAGTGAAAGAGACTGCTGTTTTTTGCTTTTGTTTATTTTACTATATATTGTTTTAAAACAAATCTGAAAAATAATGCAATCTTTAATTGTAAATAAAGCTAAGTAAATAATGAACATTAACATTACCCTGCTGTCTGAATGCGTTCTCTAACAGTGATATGTTGTATATTTAAATCAAATAACTCAAATAAATCAAATAACTCAAAATAATTGAGATGACAATGTTTGAAACATTCATTTGTTATTGTGTTCACTGGCTCAGTGTACCTCTACTTAAACTGACTGATTAAAAATGAGATGACAACATCTACAACTTGTGGTCCAAATGTATGGGTCAGCAGACTAAAAGGTGATTCCTCTCCCAGTTTTTCCCTCAGCAAGCACTGGAGAGTACAGAGTGTATTCCTGTAAACATAAATGGACAGATTTGTAAGCAAGACTCAAGTAAAAAATAAAATCCAAATGCAGAAAGCAACTTACTTTGCAATGTCTGCCTCAGCAATGGGAACACTTTCAATCATGCTCAGGTTTACATATCTCCCTAGCATGGCTCCCAGCTCCTGGGCTAAATCTGTGGCCTCTCCTTCACTGAGAGCAGAGAAGATACTTGTTTTTGTCTTGGCTTTTATCGGCCGTTGTTCTCTGAGCTCCTGAGGGAGATCCTCTTTACGAACCTTTGGGTAAACCAATATGTTATGGTTTTTGTTCTGTAGAAGTATAGCACATTGCTATAAGGTTTAGAGTATATACAAACCCTAATTAGGCTTCTTAACATGTTGTTTGACATGTTTTCTGCCATGATTCTTCTCTTCAGTTCAGCTTGAGTGACCGTGTACTTTCTTTTGGAGCCTGGCACCGACAGCCTTCCCAGAACTGTATAGTTTCTTCCCTGAGCTGTTTTGTACTCTTCTCTTTCCTTAGGTATGTCTTCTTCCTCTCTACCTTCTAATTTTCTTTTCTTGGCTATGTTTTCCTCATGCTCTCTCTCATCAACCAGTTGCTCCTCTTCACTTTCTCTTTCTTCTGCTTTGTTTTCCTCTGCTTCTCTTTGTGCTGCATAAGCAAAACTTATAGTCAATAACCAGTATTACAGGATGAATGTAGCATAAGTTAAATACATATCATCTGCCATATCAAAACATCAGAAAGTTATGCTTGTGCCCCCTATGCTGTATTTTAAATAACTTCCTAAAATTTAAGACACAGTGGCACACGATGTTAGATATTTTAACTAAATTAATTTCATAAGGATTCTGTAATGTTCATAAACAAATTTAAAATACACCTTCTAAACTACTTTGCATTTTGTCCCTGATCTGTGCACGCCTTGAAAATGCATCGGCCAGTGTAAACCAGGACGTACAGTCAAGCTCATTGATTAGTTCTTTGGGAGGATCCTAGAGGAATGAATTGAAACATAAATCATTTGTTTACTTTTAGTGACATGTAGTGCCAAGATTTTACTTTTTACTTTCAGAACTTACCTTCAGAAAATACTCTGCATAGAGTAATACAAATATGCCGCACTCAGAGGTGTTTCCTTGCTGTTCAGGTACCCTCAATTTCAGGGCTGGCATAGAATCTGCAGAAAATATCCGGGGTGTTTTTCTTGTGTTTTTCCACATTTCTGTTAAGTAACTGAAAGAGAAAAAAAAAACTTATGAAATGTGTATCTCTATGACAGCCACATTGTATTGAACTTTTTGTTAAAGCATATCTTGAACCAACCTTCGAATGTTTTGAAACACATCCATGCTGTCACTCACTTGCTCAGACTGGGAGTCTAGCATTAAAATGCAAGGCCTAAATGTAGAACACAACTGATTAAACACAGACAAATTGGTAAAGGACTAAAAATAGCAGCATTATTTCATAGTACGGGTAACAGCACCAAATGTAATTACCCCAATGTAAAATACATATCTACCTCCTTCTTTGCACCAATTTCCGCCCCCTTTTGGTATGTTCCACTTCTTCGTTTCCAGGGAAGCACACAATCATGAGTCTCCAGTGGTTTCTGAAAAACATTAATAGACAATATAAGTAGGATAAGGTTTGACTGACCAGTCATATTTGAGCTGTGAAATAAG